>NW_012283161.1:0-2495 GCF_000151885.1 Dipodomys ordii
CGCTGTGGCTCAAGTGGTAGAGCGCTAGCCTTGAGCTGAAGAGCTGAGGGACAGTGCCCAGGCCCAGAGTTCAGGCCCCATGACCGGACCCAAAAAGAAAAAAAAGAAAGGCAGACAGGCGGACAAGCAGATACCATACTTGTGAACACGACCTAAGCTGATGACACTGCATCTCCTGTGCTAGAGAGGGAACATATATCTTCCACCAGCAGAGGCAGATACTAGAAAGCCAAAGCTTCAGGAATTGCATCACAACTAAAAATGTGGAGGCTACTGATAGCCACAAATGTACCTTATTCCAGCTGGAGTCTTCACAGCTCTAGAGAAAGCCTCCTCAGCTCTCTCAAACTCATGCTTTGTCTCCAATATTCCTTATGTTAATCCTATTCTTGAGGTTAGTTCTCCCTGAGTGCCTTTGTTCAGAGTCCAAAATTCCTTCTGATAAAATCTGCTCTGAGGGGCTGGGAAGGTGGCTCAGTGGTAGAATGCTTGCCTCGCATGCATGAGGCCCTGGGTTCAATTCCTCAGCACCACGTAAACAGAAAAAAACAAAAGTGGTGCTTTGGCTCAAGTGGTAGAGTACTCGCCTTGAGCTGAAGAGCTGAGGGACAGTGCCCAGGCCCAGAGTTCAGGCCCCATGACCCGACCAAAAAAAAAAAAATCTGCTCTGAGTTCTGCTGACATCCAGAGGAGATGAAAAGAGCAGAGTCTAGGCTGATTGTTCCTCCTTTTATCAAGAGAGGAGCTGAGACATAGAGGTTTCTCATCCAGGTTCCCAGGTCCTGCTCCACTCAAGGGAACCTGTGGTGGCTTTTCATCAGAGCCAGAGGAATGGCCTGGAGAGGCAAGTGCCAGCTACTCCCTTTGTCAGGAAACATGCCCAGGTCTGGCATGAGTTCCAGAGAAGTCCTGTCCACTCTTGGGAGGGCTTGGTGAGCCAAACTTCAATTCTGCCAGTGGAAGGGAGAGAGAGGCAGCTCTTTTGGAAGAAGAGGGATAGTGAAGTCTGCCAACCCAGCTGGGTCAGAAACTGCTCAGCCAAGATAGAGCAAGAGGGAAGCTGAGAGTTAGACCATTGGTAAACCCACAGCTGTCTTCCTTTTGGACTGTGGTATTTAGTAGTTAATGATTCAGAAGTCTGAAACTGGCCTCAGGAATCAGAACTCTGTGTGTGTGTGTGTGTGTGTGTGTGTGTGTGTGTGTGTGTGAGAGAGAGAGAGAGAGAGAGAGAGAGAGAGAGAGAGAGAGGGAGAGAGATGAGAATGCTGGGATCAAACCTAGGACCTTGTACATGTTAGAAAAGCATTGTACCACAGAACTACATCCCCAACCAGAAACAAATTTTTAAATAAGGGCTTCTAAGTGATTCACTTCAGGTCAACTTAGAATCACATTTAATAAATTTGACCTCAGTCAAGATAATGTAGGTGTTTAAGGGTCTAAGATCTGGGGTATACTGTGCAGGTTTGAATCCTGACTCCATTCGATTTATGACCTTGGACAAATAAAATAATCTCTGTAGATTGCAATTCAAAACCAGCCTGAGAAGCATCGCTGTGGCTTAAAGAGGTAAGGATAATTCCCAGGCCCGGAGTTCAAGCCCATGGCCAAAAAAAGAAAGAAAAGAAAACACCAGAAAAAAAATAATCTCTATATCTCAGTTTATTTCTCTTTAAAAATAAGGATGCTTCCAGGTGCTGCTAGCTCACTTTTGTAATCCTAGCTACTCAGGAGACTGAGATCTGAAGATTGTAGCTGCATCCATGAGACTCTGATCTCCAATTCACATCACCAGAAAGCTAGAAGTAGAGCTGTGGATCAAGTGGTAGAGTGCCAGCCTTGAACAAAAAAGCTAAGGGACAACATCCAGACCCTGAGTTCAAGCTCCAGTGCCAGCATACACAACACACACACACACAAAAAAAAAACCTAAGGAAAAGATGAAGATGCTAATAATAGTAGCATTCTCATAATGAGGTCCAAAGATTCATCACATTCATTGCACATGTGAATTTTACAAGTATTAATTATTATTATTTATTCTAAATCCTCATTCCTATCCCCATCCCCACTTTGCCAGAGAAAGAATGATATTGAATCAATATAAGGATTTATCAACACAGTATTGTTTTAGGTGTGATTAATCTGTAGGGTCTGCTTTAAAAATCCGTACTCCTCCCCTATGGCCCAGCCATACCACTCCTAGGCATCTATCCTGAACAACAGGAACCAGTATACAAGGACACATGCACCTCCATGTTCATTGCAGCACTGTTCACAATAGCCAAGATATGGAATCAACCAGATGCGCCACTACAGATGGATGGATCCAAAAATTGTGGTACCTACATACAATGGAATATTATGCAGCCATTAGAAAGGACAAAATAGGGGCTGGAAAGGTAGCTCAGTGGTAGAGTGCTTGCCTTGCATGCCTGAGGCCCTGGGTTCGATTCCTCAGCACCACATAAGCAAAAAGAAAAAAGCCGGAAGTG
>NW_012283162.1:0-1511 GCF_000151885.1 Dipodomys ordii
AGAAGAAGAAGAAGAAGAAGAAGAAGAAGAAGAAGAAGAGGAAGAAGAAGAGGAAGAGGAAGAGGAAGAAGGAGAAGAAGAAGAAGAAGAAGAAGAAGAAGAAGAAGAAGAAGAAGAAGAGGAAGAGGAAGAGGAAGAGGAAGAGGAAGAGGAGTAGATGCCAAGAGGGAGCCTGTTTTACTCTGGGTCTCAGAATTACTTCCTAGCAGGGTCTCACTTGAAGGCCTGTCCTGGAAACTTAAACTGAACTAGAAATAAGTCTGTTGTTTCAAGTTACTAAGATATTGAGATTCTGTTGTTGAAGAATAAATAGTCATTTCTTGACTGACAATTGGCAACACGTGTATTTGTAAGGAAAACATTTTTACTACTACACATGACCAAGCAAACTATTTTCTCTCCACACAAATAAATTACATTCAGGTGTCATTCTGCATAACTAACTATGCTGTGCCAACTTCCTATACTTAAAATGTGGTGAAATTCTTTCCTTACAAGGAAGAAATAGCATCTGCTGTATTTGGACAGGAAAACTGCATCTGACTGGCTGTCCACAGTGCTGAATTGGGAATAAAACTTGGCTGCCTGCTCATGTCCTGAATTTTAACATGAGAGGAATACAAGGAGCATACCTATCCCATTGTATTTCAAAATGTTTCCTGTCTCTCTCCCTCCCCTCTCCCTTTTCCTTTTCTCTCTACCTTTCCCTATCTTCTCTTACTCTCCCTCCCCTCTCTCACACACATATACTCCCTTTATGCATTAGTGAGGGATTCAAGTTGTGTTGCTCAGTAGAGTATAGCAAAGTGTGGATCCCATGCTAAATTCTCAACCAACTAATAAAAATGAATGGAGCATTTTAAAAAAGCATTAGAAAAGCTCCTAAATTATGCCACACCTTCCCTCACAATGGGCACAATTTTTAATCACGTGGTACTTTCAGGGCAAACAAGGTAACTTTTCTTAGAATATCAAGGTAATTGTTTTCCAATTTTGATGTACATTATTTTGTATTTTAGATTCTTTAAAGGAAGCTACATCATTAGAAGTCATTTTATTGCATTTTTGGAGTAAATGATTTTAAACAAAGTATTTCTTACTTTTTAATTAGGATGAATAGGAAACTAAGATGAAATACATAGTTTCAGTGGTAACAAAGATATGTTAAAGAAATTATGTAAAAACTGATATTCTTTTAAAGACCTGCCTGTCAAATTGTACATATCATTCTAAAAATTACTGTGTTTAAGTTTATCTCTTAGATTTAAGTTGATCTCTTATATTAGCTTTAACGTCTCGATAATAGGATTGTCTTCTTTCTTTTTCTGGTACTCTGATTTGAGCTTCAGGCACTTATTTGGCAGGTACTCTACCTCCTGAATCACACCTTGAACCCAGGTTTTTTTTTTTAACATTTTCTTTTTTTTTTAATTTTATTTTATTTTATTTGTGAACATACTGTACAGAGAGGTTACAATTGCATGGGCAGGATAATGCGTACATTTCTTACC
>NW_012283163.1:0-1991 GCF_000151885.1 Dipodomys ordii
TCCTTCCTTCCTTCCTTCCTTCCTTCCTTCCTTCCTTCCTTCCTTCCTTCCTTCCTTCCTTCCTTCCTTCCTTCCTCCTTTCCTTCTTCTTTCTCTCTCTCTCATTTTTATTAGATAATCAGGTTGTTTATATTGCATCCAACTCCTGTAGAAACTCAAGCATTTAGGAATGACTTGTTCATTTCTCACTTCCCTCACAGTTGGTCCTATCAAAACCGACCAGGAACCAAGCCCAGGAATGATGCTCCTGAAAAGCATTTGTCCTTCTTTCCTTTATGGATAATTAGCAGATTTTAAAAAAATACAAGTGTGAAACTGCAAAAACAATGAGTCAAGCCAGTTAGTTTTTCTAGATGTACCTTCCACATTTAAGGCTTCGTTCTTTGGCATGAGACTTTCATGGCAAGTGCAAGTCTTTCAGATTTTCTTGTACCATGAAACCCTGAGTCCCATGTTGAATTTTGTTTGCCTATTATAATTTAGTGTGGTAAAGAATAAAGCAGGAATAGTCCCTCTTTGTCTACTGTACATACCATTTGACCTCATAGTCTCCAGGCAACCCATCCAGGTAGCTTTTCAATTTGTGTTTATGGAAGTTTATACCACACCAAGAAGACCCATGGAAATCATAAATGTTGGCATAATGTATTATGAGAAAGTGACCCTAAATGGGTAAAGAAATGAAATCAAACCAGGATCTTAGAAGACTCAAAATCCTCTAATCATCCCCGTTTTTGGCCAAAGGTTGTCACTTAAGCCTTAATGCATTAGCTTTGCTACTTTTGAAGTTGTAATGGTAATTTAGTCATCTCTGAGTTCACTGATACAATATATATTTATGACATGGGTTATCTGTTCACCACTGTATGTGGGAATTACCTGACAGTTTTTAGCAATCCTGGATAACATTGCTGTTCAGCTTGGGTTTTCTGCAAATACTGACATCATGTGTCAGATATTCCTATTGAATGGGATTAGGGTCTTTAAATGTAAAGCATTGTTTGGATTTGCTAAGCAGTTTTTCTACATGCTATACAAATTAGTACTTAGATGAGAAAGAGGAAACAATGATCCTTTGGCTCTATATTCTTCTTAGCACTTGCTTCTGTCAGTCATTGTAATTTTCCACATTTTGTAGTATTATGAGCTTGTGGCTTAATTTGCATTTTATTCATTGCTGATGAAGTTGAACACTTATTCACGTAATTATTGGCCAGTGGGATATTTCTATTTGATGGTTTTTATTTCAATTTCTTGTCCATTTTTCTACTGGATTGCCTGCTTTGTCGCATTGATGTGTAGAAATTCTTTTATATTCTGAATGTAAGACCTTTGTCATCTGTGTTATATATTATTTTCTGGGAATTGCTTTTCCACTTTCTTAAGGGGGGTTGCATGCTAGTTTGTCTGCTTTTAAAAATGAACAGAAGTTATTAACTTTGTATCAATTCTTTATACATATGAAATTTGAAATATAAATTCTATACTGCTTAACTTGCTTAGACAGTGGTAGGGGTAGATGTGAATCTCCTATGTCAATTGCTAGGTTAATTATTTAAATAGTCATTTGGCTTTAATAAAGATTTTTTTTAAATATCTTTTCTATTTTTACCTATTCTGCATGCTTTAAACACTCTTCCTGTTTTGATCCTGTTTTGATTTCTGAATAGCATTTGGTACCAATCTTTCTTTCTTTTACTGTATATATATGGAATATACTGGAAACATTTTTATCATTTTTCTTTTACATGAAAGTAGGCATTTGATATATGTATGGTGTTTCCAAAAGCAGCCCTGTCCCTTGCAAAGAACTTACTCTGTTTCTATGAAAAATGAATTGGCTTAGACAAAGAAGACAGCACAGTTTCTTTATTTTTATTTTTTTTATAATTTTTATTTTTTTATTGTGAAAATACTGTACAGAGGGGTTACAATTACATGGGCAAGATAATGAGTACATTTCTTATCAAGCATTGTAGCCTCCTCTTTTG
>NW_012283164.1:0-2122 GCF_000151885.1 Dipodomys ordii
ATATATATATATATATATATATACTCATTACTTACACATGTAATTGTAACCCTTCTGTACAGCATCTTTCCAATAAAATAAAATTAAAAAAATAAAGCATCACATTTTGGCCAGGGACAGCCTAGACCATGATCATGCTATTTATGTTTTCCCCATAACTGGAATGCCAGGCATGAACAACCATACTAGTTATTAGTTAAAATGGGGTCTTATTAACTTTTTGCCCAGGCTTAAAATTTGGCCTCAAGCCACAATGCTCTCAATGTCCACACCCCCAAGTAGTGGCTTGGATTATAGCCATGAGTCACAACAGCTAGCTTTCCACCAACTTTAAATACTGTCAAGCAGGGTACCAAGCCTACAAGAATTTCAAGGTGGTTGTGTGTATGTGTGTGTGCACACATGTGTGCACGCGCACTTTCATGCATGCACATGTGCTAGTCATAAGGTGTGATCTCAGGGCCTAGGTACTGTCCCTGAGCTTTTTCTGCTTAATGCTAGCACTTTACCACCTGAGCCACAGCTCTACTTCTAGCTTTTTTTGGTGGTTAACTGGGGATAAGAGAGTCTCATGGACTTTCCTGTCTAGACTGACATCGAACTACGATCCTTAGATCTTAACCTCCTTAGCAGCTACCACCAGGGCCCAGGTGAATTTTATGTGTTATTAAAAACTAAACAAAACCCTAAACACCACCACAAGCTCTACCGAACATTTAGCATTCAGTAGATGCATGAGCTACAGGACCTTAGTCCAAATCTTAGAGTTCCAGAGCATTTGATTACCCTGCCATTAAACTCTCAGGCACTTTGTTTATCTTATTCCTTATGGTAGATGTCCTCTACGACTTTTATAATTCATCTTGTTCTTTTATTTTTTTACAGTTCTACCACCTTTTATTTAATGATTACATCCCTAAATCAACATAATTAAACTTCTTTTTAAATAAGTCATATGTGGGAAATCTTAAGAAAGAATTATGTAAATATGTATGACTGCAATAAGTTCTTTTTTATTTTTTTGTATTTTTTTTCCTCTTGTTCTTTATTTATATACTAGATCTCTTGAGGACTAGCACATATAAATGGCTTCCATGCACTGCCCTTCACATCTGAGCTTCTGTGCTTCCTCTCCAATTCTGACATCAGGTCCCTTGACCCCATGTAGCTTCTTGCTTTTGAACTGCTAGAGAGCGCTATTCTCTCTACCGCCTTTCTGTGTTGTAGGCACCGGATGGAGCCTGGTTGGAAGCCAGGATGTTGACTACCTGACATTCCACTCTTCAAGTACAAAAGTATTAATTCCTGGCTAGACCATTTCAAGTTGGCCTATAAAAGCCTGATGGGGAAATTTGATTTTAAGAATCATCCAATTAGGGCTAGGAAGGTGGCTTAGTGATAAAGCACTTGCCTTGCATGCCTGAGGCCCTGGGTTTGATTCCTCAGCACCACATAAGCAAAAAGAAAAAAGCGAGAAGTGGCGCTGTGGCTCAAGTGGTAGAGTGCTAGCCTTGAGCTGAAGAGCTGAGGAACAGTGCCCAGGCCCAGAGTTCAGGCCCCAAGACTGGACCCCCCCCCAAAAAAAAGAATCATCCAATTAAATCATGCTTATGCAATGGAGGAAGAAGTATAAGACCTAGGCAGAAACTTAGGCTCTGTGCTCAATGTTCCTATGGACCAGCTGGATAATTCTAAGGAAGTTCTATACTCCCAGATTAGTATGTTTTCTTATAAAGTGGGGGAGATTAGCAGATTATTCTGAGGTTCCATGTACTCTGTTGTCAGTAGAGTAAAATTAGAGCATGGTGATTCTCTAAAATATCCAGGAAGTAGGCTATATTTTGTAATGAGTTTTCATCTTATCCTAAAACAGGGGGAAAGATTTTTTTAATCTCTTGCATTCTTTTTTCTTTTTTTTTGTGGGTTGTGGGGCTTGAACTCTGGGTTTGGGTGCTATCCCTCAGGTCTTCAGCTCAAGGTGAGCACTCTACCACTTTAGGCACAGTGCCTCTTCCAGTTCTCTAGTGGTTTATTGGAGGTAAGAGTCTCACAGACTTTCCTGCCTGGGCTGGCTTTGAACCGTGATCCTCAGATCTCAGCCTCCTGAGTAGCTAGGATTACA
>NW_012283165.1:0-1045 GCF_000151885.1 Dipodomys ordii
ACACACACACACAAAGACAAACCACATTTTCTCTTATATGTAGACTCTAGACTTAAAAAAAAAAGACAGGAAAGATGAGGGAAGACTGTTTATGAAGAAGAAGAAAACTGGTAGGAAGGAAAAGGCGAGCAAGAGATGGTTATGGGGAGAGTAAGTATGAACAAATATGAAATACATATAGGAAGATGTCAGAATGAAACTGAGTGAAATGTACAAAAATTGGCTCCATGGAATTTTTCCTCTTTCTGTTTATTTGGTTATATAGTCCCTGATATAATACTTGGGTATGCCATGATTTGGATTTGATTAGAATGTGTTTCTCAAAAGTCTGCATGCTGAAATCTTGGTTTTCAATGTGGTGGTATGGACAGAGGGTGGGGCTTTTACAAGTTAGGGACGGATGGGAGGTAATTAGGCTATTGCGGGGCCACTCACAGAAAAGATTAATGTTTTTCCCCCACTTTTTCACCAGGTTAAGACACAACCAAAGGAACCATAGCCAAAGGCTAAATAGATGGGGCTACCTAATCTTGGACTTGGGGCTTCCAAAATGATGAATTAAATAAGCCTCTTTCCTTTTTTTTTTTTTTTTTTGCCAGCCTCGCCTGGGCTTGATCTCAGGGCCTAAGCACTGTCCCCAAGCTTCTTTTTGCTCAGGGTTAGCACTCTACCACTTTAGTCACAGGGCCGCTTCTGGCTTTTTCTGTTTATGTAGTACTGAGGAATCGAACCCAGAGCTTCATCCATAAGCCATATTCCCAGCCCAACATCTTTCCTTTATACAGTTCTTGGACTGACTCTGTTTTATTCCAGCAGCAGAAAATAGCCTAATACAAGTTGTCTCTTAAGAACTTTTGACAGTGTTTTACAGCTCTCTTCCTGTTCCTGTGTTGGGAAAGAACAGAGGTATGGAGTGCTAAACCAGGCCTGGGTCCAAATTCTGGCTCTGCCTTCATTAGCTTTGTGGCTTTGGGCAAATTTATTGCTCTCCCTGAAGCTACATCTTCCTCTTCTGTAAATGTGTCAGCAAACACACACACACAAA
>NW_012283166.1:0-1287 GCF_000151885.1 Dipodomys ordii
AGTGGTAGAGCGCTTGCCTTGCATGCATGAGGCCCTGGGTTCGATTCCTCAGCACCACATAAGCAAAAAGAAAAAAGCCGGAAGTGGCGCTGTAGCTCACGTGGTAGAGCGCTAGCCTTGAGCTGAAGAGCTGAGGGACAGCGCCCAGGCCCAGAGTTCAGGCCCCACGACTGGACCCAAAAAATAAAAAAAGAATGCACTCATTACCTTGCGTTTGTAACTGCAATCCCTCTGTACATCGCCTTGACAATAAAATTCAATTTACAAAAAGAGCAGAAGCAGATATACTTCCATAGAATCAATTGAAGTCCCATATTTGAGGAAGAATATAATTGCTATATTCCAGTCAATATTCACCTGCAATTTTTCATGTCAAGTGCTAAGCACAGGACTAGTCTTTAGCATTTCAAAAACAGTACTGGACAGATACTGAAGAAGCAGGTGCTTTCCTTTTTCTTCCCAAATGGCATGAGAGAAGAAAAATTAATAAGTAAACATTTATGTATAAAACAAGTAGGACATAGAGGGAAGACAATCTGATTCTGTGGATTTCAATTTCTTTGCAAACAGACAAACTAACCAACACATTGGTAAAATTTAAAGAAAAACAAGGAAATGATAACCCTCAGATTCAGATTCCTGGATGAGGGAAAGAAAGGCAAAGTGAGAGGGTTTGCGCTTAGATAGCTTAAGAGGTGTCTATGATGTTTTGTTTTCTCAAGCTCTGTTGTGGATATAACCAATTCAGTTGTTTCTTGTTTTGTTTTGTTTTTAAATCTGAAACTCTGTTTTTTCTATATTGACATTCTTTTTAAAAGTATATCATATTTCCCAATATAAAAATATCAATTTAAAAATGAAACTTAGTCTCATAACCAATTAAATTGCTAGTAATCTTGTTGGTTTCAAAATAGCCTATTCATTAATTCTTTTTCTTCTTCTAACCAACAATTAAATGTATACAATGAGAGTGTGTTAAAGTTTAGAGAAATCCAGGAGAAATATTAATTCAAATGTACAAGAAACTGAATCTAAATTTGTCAGAGATAAATTACATTATGGATGAGAATTTCAAGCAACAATTTTCAACAAAATTGCATTACATCTCAGTCAAAAAACACAAGTGAAATTCAGAAGTAACAAAAACACATAGAAAGTTAAGTATCAGAATGGTAGGGGATTTTCAAATCTATTCCATTGGTCCTGAGGTCTGTTCTTGTGCCAGTACCAAGCTGTTTTGATTACTATGGCTTTGTAGTAGAGTTTGAAATTTGGTATTGATATTCC
>NW_012283167.1:0-1526 GCF_000151885.1 Dipodomys ordii
TGGGAAGGTGGCTCAGTGGTAGAGCGCTTGCCTTGCATGCATGAGGCCCTGGGTTTGATTCCCCAGCACCACATAAGCAAAAAGAAAAAAAAAAGCCAGAAGTGGTGTTGTGGCTCAAGAGATAGAGCACTAGCCTTGAGCAAAAGAAGCTCAGGGACAGTGCCCAGGCCCTGAGTTCAAGCCCCAGGACTGGAAAAAAAAAATAGTATTACAATAATGAAAAGCAGGGGCTGGGAAGGTGGCTCAGTGGTAGAGCGCTTGCCTTGCATGCATGAGGCCCTGGGTTCAATTCCTCAGCACCACATAAGCAGAAAAGGCCAGAAGTGGTGCTGTGACTCTAGTGGTAGAGCGCTAGCCTTGAGCTGAAGAGCTGAGGGACAGCGCCCAGGCCCAGAGTTCAGGCACCAAGACCGGCAAAAAAAAAGAAAGCTGAGAAGCCAGGTTTAGTGGCTCATGCCTATAATCCTAGCTACTTGAGAGGTGATGTTTGGGAGGAATGTGGTTTAGGACAGCACAGGCAAAAAAGCTCCAGAGACCGCCCCCCCATCTCAATTAATAGAAGTTGGATATTTTGCTATGTATCTGTCATCCTACCTATGTGGAAAATGTAAGTAGAAGAACTGGGGTCTAGGCTGGCCAGCATAAATGAGAAACTCTATTTAGAAAGAACTAAAGTGGGGCTGGGAAGGTGGCTCAGTAGTAGAGTGCTTGCCTTGCATACATGAGGCTCTGAGTTCGATTCCTCAGCACCACATAAGCAGAAAAAGCCAGAAGTGGCGCTGTGGCTCAAGTGGTAGAGCGCTAGCTTTGAGCTGAAGAGCTGAGGGACAGTACCCAGGCCCAGAGTTCAGGCCCCACAACCGACCAAAAAAAAAAAGAACTAAAGCAAAAAGGGCTGGGGATATTGATCAAGTGGTAGCTTATCTGTCTAGCAAGTGTAAGCCCCTGAGTTCAAACCTCCGTATTTCAAAAAAAATTATAATTAAAGCAGATAAAATTTTAGGAAAGTCAATTTATTGATTTATTTTTGTCAGTTGTGGGGCTTGAACTCTGGGCCTGGACACTGCCCCTGAGCTCTTCAGCTTAAGACAAGGTCTACCACTTGAGCCATAGAGCCACTTCCAGTTTTCTGTTGGTTAATTGGAGATAAGAATCTCATAGACTTTCTTGCCCACCTGGCTTTGAACTGTGATCCTCAGATCTCTGCCTTCTGAGTAGCTAGGATTACAGGTGTGAGCCACCGACCACCCAGTGAAATTTTTTTTTGCCACTCCTGGGACTTGAACTCTGGGCATGGGCACTGTCCCTGAGCTTCTTTTGTTCAAGGCTAGTGCTCTACCACTTGAGCCACCGCGCCAGTTCCATCCTTTTCTGTGTATGTGGTACTGAGCAATCAAACACAGGGCTTATGCATGTGAGGCACTAAGCCACATTCCCAGCCTGTGAAATTATTATTATTTTTTTTGTCAGTCATGGGGCCTGAACTCTGGGCCTGGGCGCTGTCCCTCAGCTCTTCAACTCAAGGC
>NW_012283168.1:0-1182 GCF_000151885.1 Dipodomys ordii
TTTTTTTTTTTGGTCAGTCGTGGGGCCTGAACTCTGGGCCTGGGCACTGTCCCTCAGCTCTTCAGCTCAAGGCAAGTGCTCTACCACTTGAGCCTCAGCCCCACTTCTGGCTTTTTCTGTTTATGTGGTGCTGAGGAATCGAACCCAGGGCCTCAAGCATGCAAGGTAAGCGCTCTACCATTGAGCCACCTTCCCAGCCCCGGACACAAATGTCTTATAGCAGAAATCTAAGAGGAAGTGGGAAAGGCAGAGCGTGCCTACATTCACAGCACTCAAGAGGCAGAAGCAGAAGGATTGTCAGCTCTAACGCTGGCTTCAGGACAGTTTCAGCTATATACATAGTAAGACCCTGTCTGTCTGTCTGTCTATCTCATTCACACACACACACACACACACACACACACACACACACAGGAAATGGGAGGCAACACTACAGACCATACAGGCAGGATAGGATTCTATAAGTATTGGATCACCTTATGCCTCAGCAGTTGATAATTTAGAAGAAATGAGACAAGTCCTTGAAAGACACTTTTCCAAAATTGACGTATGAAGTAATAATCAGATCAGAAATTGAATCAATTAAATTAAATTAAACCAATGGAGGGCCTAGAGCCAGATGGTCTCACTGGTGAATTCTACCAGGCATTTAGGGAAGAAAAGTATGGAAGATGAGCTTACTCATTTGGGAATGAATTCCAAAACAGACATTGCAAGAAAATAGAAGGCCAGGGTCTCTCACAAATGAAGAAGCAAAAACCTTCAAGAAAATATTTTAACATCAAATCTAAAAATGCATGCCAAGAATTAAACAGCATAAGGAAATAGATTTATCCTCAGTGTTCCTCTGGCCCAACATTAGAAATTCAGCTTGTGAGAGCCACATGCTGACACCAATAGATACCAAGCTATTTTGGGTATTTGTTACATTTGAGACATTTCAACACTTACTTGTACTAAAAACTCTCAACACAAGAATTAGGGCGGAACCTCCTCAGTTTGATAAAGACATCATGGCACAAGCATTGAGAGGCAGAAACAGGTGGATCATGAAATGGAGGCCAGACTGGGCCCCACAGAGAAGGAAGGAAGGAGGGAAGGGAGGGAAGGGAGGGAGGGAAGAAGGAGGGAAGGGACAGAGGGAGGTGAAGGGAGGGAGGGAGGGAGGGAAAGAGGAAAGGG
>NW_012283169.1:0-3541 GCF_000151885.1 Dipodomys ordii
ACACACACACACACACACACACACACACACACACACACACACACACACACACACACAGGTAATTTTTTATTTGTTTGTAAAATGAATCCTATTTGTGGAGACGTCTTCACTGGTGGAGTGGCAAGTGAATAGGAGGGAAGAAGACTCAACCTTGATAATTTTCTCCCCTCACCGTTCTCAACATCAGGGTTCTCAAAACCCACTTCTTTTTTTGGCTGTACTGGGGACTGAACTCAGGGCCTCTACTTTGCCAGACTAGCACCCTATCAATGGAGCCATGCCTCGTGCTCTCACATTTGCCATTTGTGAATGATTATTTTCCCCTCTCTAAAGGAAATACTCTGTGAAAAGTTAATACCTGACAATAGATATTGATGAAGATGTCAGATACTGAAAATTTTACAAAATCTAATGATGTAGCTGGGTGCCAGTGGCTCACACCTGTAAGTTATTTGGAGGTCTGATTGGGAATATCATGTTTGAAGCCAGATGAGGTAGGATTTAAAAAAAAAAAAAAGCCCTTCTCAACGAGAAGCTACAATGGGTAGCATGCATCTGTCTTCTTACCTACAGTGCGAAGCCTAACATAGTTAGATTGGGTCCAGGATCATGCCCAGGAAAAAGATGAGACCCTATCTCAAAATTAACCAGCAAAAATCACAGCAGGAGATATGGCTCAGCTATAAGAATAGTTGCCTAGCAAGTCCCAAGGACTTGAGTTCAAATTCCAGTACTACCAAAACAATTTTTTTGAAATTATTTTCCCTAACATTAAAAGATATTATTTCTTTATAATCTTTCAATGATCTGTGTTGCAGAGCCATTGAAATATATGTTGGTAAAGAAGGATAAATAACATGAGAAAATATTTATGACATCTTAAGGAAATGAAATAAAACACCATAAACTCTATAAAGGATTACAGGCTTGAATCACTGCATTGGGCTCACAATGGACTCTGTGTGTGTGTGTGTGTGTGTGTGTGTGTGTGTGTGTGTGTTTACCGAGGCTTGAACTCAGAGCCTCATGATCTTGCTTGGCTTTTTCACTCAAGGTTGGTGCTCTACCACTTGAGCCACATCTCTATTTCTGGCTTTTTGCTGGTTAATTGAAGATAGGAGTCTTATGGACTCTGTCCAGGCTGGCTTCAAACCGTGATCCTCAGGGGGAGAATGATGGGAGGGATCACATTAACCAAGCTGCATTGTCTCATAAACTGATGTGTTGGATTGAAAATCTTTTACAGCTACTTAAAGATTATTTTAAAAAGTTAAAAAGGAAAGTAGTCTAGCTTGAAATCCTCATTTCCACTGTTTATCATCAATCTAAAATTGGAAAAAGTCATATCCTTGAGCTTTGACTCCTTTCTTTCATTTGCAAAATGAAGGCTTTCATGTGCTTTTTGTTTTAAATTTCAATTTAAAGGAAGAATTGAGTGCATATTAAGTGCTTTATGTTAGCTCTGGTCATCTTGCTGTTGCTTGAGCCGCCTTGCAATCTTCTTGTAATATACTTTTGTGATATATGCAATAAAAAAATGAATGTGACAGTTCCTAAGCTATCTAATCAGACATTTCCCTGTACTTTTCAACTACTTTAATAAAGTTCAATAAAATCATCTGTCTCAGAGAAGCCTAGCTGCTCATCCGACATCCATCTTCTCCTTCTTCTTTATTAACAAGATTCTTATTTCAGCCAGGCCATAATGTGCCCCGTTTGAAAAATAAAATCACATTTTCCCAACTGCTGCTGCAGGGAGAGAGGTAGTCTATGAAATGTGAAGAGTCACTGATTAGAGCCTCCAGGAAAGTTCTGGAAAGGGGGATCATTTGGGTAATAACTATATACATGGTTCTTTCCCTTGTTCTCTTCTTCCTATCTAGAATTTGTGATGGTGGAGTTCCAGCTGCTATTTTGTCATTACTAAGTGACAAGCAGAAAAGAACAGGGAATTTAGGACAATAAAAGATCCTGAGAGCCAGGTGCTGGTGGCTCACGCCTGTAATCCTAGCTACTCAGGAGGCTGAGATCTGAGGATTGCGCTTCAAAGCCAGCCCAGGCAGGAAAGTCCTTGAGACTCTTATCTCCAATAAGCCACCAGAAAAGCTGTGGCTCAAGTGGTAGAGTGCTAGCCTTGAGCTGAAGAGCTCAGGGACAGCACCCAGGCCCAGAGTTCCAGCCCCACAACCAACAACGACAACAACAAAAAAGGTCCTGAGGAGCTGGCAGTGACGAAAAAGCTTGCCTAGTATGTTCAGGTATATATTATATACTGATATACTCTCCCAGAAACCAAAGCAAGTTTACCTTTGCGGAACAAGAAAGGGCCAATGGCGCCATGCGTTTCCTCAGATTTTTCTCGCATTGCTTGGAAGGTGCTCTGGGCTGAGATAGTTCGAATCTGCTCTCCAGTTAGGGAGAATCCAAAGAACTCAGCAATTTGTTTTACTCCAGTAGCCAGATCCTGAAAACAAAATACCTAAAGGATAAACATCATGCTGGGCACTGGTTGATCCACATCTATAGCCCCAGCGACGCAGGAGACTGAGATCTGAGGATTACAGTTTGAAGCCAGCCCAAGGAAGGAAAAGTCTGTGAGACTTTTATCTACAATTAACCACCAAATAGTTGAAAATGAAAATGTGGCTCAAGTGGTAGAGTGTCAGCCTTGAGCAAAACAGCTAAGGATAACACCCAGATCCTAAGTTCAAGCCCCAGTACTATCATACACACACACAAAAGGATAAACATCTTTGTATGAGAATTATGCTGGTGCAAAGACAGACTCTTAGAGTAGATTTAGTAAGCTTAATTACCTAATTCACCTGCTTAGCTTTCTCTTCAGACTTACCTTGTGTTTATGTAAGTATTTAAGATAGCACTATAAGATATTCTATATTTGTTATATTTTGTAGCTTCAATTTATAGTTCAATTTATACTATTTAGGTTATAAGTAATGATAACATCATTAGTGAGTTCATTAGAATTTCATCTAGGATGATATTCATGTGATAAAAAAGCACCACTGTAGATCACTGAGCATATTAATATTTCCATATACATCCACACAAGTTCTTTTAGATTTAGTTTTACCAAGAAAACCTAATTTTTAGAGTCATAAAACATTGTAGGAATCTTGAAATTTATTGTGTCCAATTATAATCATGATCCACCCAACCCCATGTCCAAATAATGGATATTCACAAATCACAATGTACATTAGGAATCACCAAAAGAGCTGACTATATAATAACACTTCTTGTGTTTATTTATATAAGCAACCTCCTATCAATCCCCAAGGGAATAATTATTAACATCTGAGACAACTTTGTATTCTATAGAACATGAGTTTCTAAACTAGAGAGGGGGCAAAGACTAATTTAGAATATTCTCACATATGGGGCTAGGAAGGTGGCTCAGTGGTAGAGTGCTTGCCTTGCATGAACCACATAAGCAAAAAGAAAAAAGCCGGAAGTGGCGCTGTGGCTCAAGTGGTAGAGCACTAGCCTTGAGCTGAAGAGCTGAGGGACAGTGCCCAGG
>NW_012283170.1:0-3234 GCF_000151885.1 Dipodomys ordii
AGGGAGGGAGGGAGGGAGGGAGGGTGGGAGAGGGAGGGAAAGAGAGAAGAAGTAAAAGGAATATTCTTTCATTTGTAAACACATGGATAAACCTGGAGGGTACTACTAGGCACTGAAGATCAGACATCAAGCTGGGTGTTGTAGTTCATGCCTCTAAAAGCTAGCACTTAGGAATAAGAGGCAGAAGGATCACAGGTTTGAGGCCAGTCTGGGTTACATAGCAAGTTTAAGAGCATCTTGAGTCACAAGGTAACGTTCTGTCTCAGACAGATAATATGGGAGGAGAGAGAGAGAGAGAGAGAGAGAGAGGTTCAATAGACAAATAGGCAGACAGATAGACAAACAGACAACGCTGGTGAGAACTAAAAAATGTTGGCAATAGGATATAAAATTCAGTTAAATTGGATAAATACTTCAAGAGTTCTATTGCACAGTATGGTGACTATAGGTAACAACAGTATGTTTTTTAAAAATCACTAAGAAAGTAAACTTTTAATGTTTTCAAGACAAAAATAAAATCTCAGGTATTTGAAATACTACAAACATTATTTGGCTCAATTTAGCCCTTTTAAATCATTCTTCAGCACTTACACATTTCAGAATGTTAAGGTGTATGTATTATGCATAACCTTCTTTTCAATTAAAAGCTTTTTAAGGAAAAAACATTTAAGAGGCATCAAGTAGTAACTACTACTACTGTTAGTTAGAACCTAAAGGAACTTACAACCTCTGAAACACAAAAGTTAATGTTACCTTTTTGGTCCCAGATAGGATTGGCAAGAGTATCTTGCTGAGTCAGCTATGTAAACTCAATATTTTAATATAAATTACCACCAGAAAAGACATTTAAACACAGCTAAATAAATAAATCAAGAAATTACTGGAGTTTGGATTTGTCTCCATTTTTAACTGTATCAAAATGATTACTTAGAATGTCAGCAACAAGACACTATTCTGAGCTAAGACTAAACTTTCAAAACCCAAGTAAGGAGTAAATACTTTTAAAATACCATTTATGCTAAAACACCTAGTTTCTGTGACTATTGTACGGGTCTGTAGAGTCTCACAAATCCATGGCCATATACATATATATTTTTTGCAAGGATCTCAAAGGCAGACTGAAAGATTTTTGTAAAGGAAAAGAAAAAAAAAACCAACATGGTGATCCTTTCAATCTATTAACACCAAAAACTTCATATGACCATAAAAGATTAGTCTCCATGTAAAACACAAGCAATGAGAATGAGGAGCTGGGCTGATCCAATGGGTTATATTATTTTGATTAAAGAAAAAGTGGACTGCATGAATAGCTTTCTGGTTGCTTTATTTCATGCTGAATAAGGTCACCAAGGGAGAATAATTTTCACTACCAAAAATTAGCCTAAACCTTGGTTTGATTTGCATGGCTTTCCACCCTAAGTGTGGATTCTGTCAAGCATAAACTAGATTTACCAGACATAATGGATCTTGGCAGGTCAGAAAATTGCAGTTTGGTCTCTATTACACATAAACCACCAATGGAGAAAATGGAATCAGGATTGCCAATAAAATACATAGTAGGATATCCTTACTTATCCTGCAGGCAGCCGTACTGGCATCCCTTCTGGTCTTCCGCAAAACAAAACAAAACAAAACCAAAAAGAGCCTCATCAGCTTCTGGTACAACTGCAAGCTGTCCATGACGAAAAGAGTGCCAATGTTAATAGTAAATTCTACTCTTTTTGCCTGCAGTGAACAGCCCTCTGTATGTAAGGGAACAGCCTCCTTTTGAATTAGTTTCAGTTGCTCTACAGAAAGAAAGATGTACCTTTTTTGGTGCCTTGGTTCTCAAAAATCTGTGGATGCTATTAGGTTCTGCCAATGTATATCCTTAGACCACATGATCTCTATGGAATATTGGTTAGATTTTTTTTTAAGTTGTGAATAACTTTATCAAAGGATAGAGTCACTGCAGAAGGAAAGTATTTCCTTCAGGGGGTAGCTCTGTGGATCTTGTTACTATCATTGGTGGAAAATTCTGAATCTCTTTCTCTGGAGCCAAGAATATTAGCTGTCTCTGCTTCAAGCCCTGAACGATCTCTACACACTATGTATACAATCAAATCCCTAAAAGAAACATCACCACTGGTGAACCCTTCCCTATCTCCTGAGAAGATTGCCCAGAGGTACTATTGCCCAGAGGTACTACTGCCCAGAGGTAATATGCAAAATCACCAGTGGAGAAAGGACTAACCAGTCAGCATGACCACTAACTGCCAAGCTGGAGCACAGTCTGAAGAGTCCACTGTTCCTCAATGTTCACAGAAGAAATTAGAGGATTAAGGAGCATATTGGCAGCTTAGGGAGTCTCCAGGAAGTGCTAATGGATGGATAGTGGAAGGACTCGGTGTTGCTGCACTGGCAGTACCTCCATGTTTTAACCGGAAGAATGGCTGTGCCCATGCATATGGACTGAATACCAATCTTAGCAGCAACATCCAACAACTTAGACAATCCGTGTCCGTTAGTTCTGCTTCATATGCAACCAGGAAGCCAATGTTATCTCCTGTTTCTCAATACCACCACTGTCCCATGCAATCACATACAGTGCATTCCTGAAGACTTTTCATCTTTTAGCGAACGGGTGAACATCCTACCTGGGACCTTCTACAGAAGGGGTCATTTTAAAGGGTCAGTTCCTAAACACTGCTCCAAAAAGAGGTCAATAAGCACATGAAATGATGCCCGATGCTGCTAATCTGGAGAGAAATGAAATAAAACTACATCATGTAGATATTATTAAAAAGCAAACAAAAGTAGGAAGTATTGACTAGATTATTGAGAAACTGAAATCCTGAGCACCATGGATGGATTAAAAAATGGTATAGCCACTATGGAAAACAGTACAGTGGGTCTGCAAAAAAAAAAAAAAAAAAAACTACTGTTTTCACTGTGTTTGATGTTGGTATAATTTGTGGAGGGGAAGGGGAAAAAATTGTTTAAATAGGGATACAGGTGGACCCAATGTAACAATGAGATGTACAAGACGTTATGTTAAAAAACAAACTTTACAACTTTGGTGGGGGGTTAGGGAGAGAGATGGGAGGGCAGGGATGGTAAGAGGAAACAAAGGAGGAGGCTACAATGCTTGATAAGAAATGTACTCATTACCTTGTTCATGTAATTGTAACCCCTCTGTATGGTATTTTCACAATTTAAAAAAAGCTTTTTTAAAAAACCTCAGAATTGCCGGGC
>NW_012283171.1:0-3835 GCF_000151885.1 Dipodomys ordii
CTCCATCGGGATCAACCCCCCCCCCACCTCTGCGGTCTCTCCTCCCCCTCTGCCTCAGCGGGTGGCATGCTCTGGCTGCTGTCCACGGGTGCCCAGGGCAGTCACTGGCCTGAGCCCAGCGTCCCACGCCCCATGCCTCCCCCCGCCCTACCAGGGGGCTTCGCTTCTGACTCTGGAAAGAGCCCAAGGCCTCTCTTCTCTCTTTGAACACACAAAGGCAGACTGGGCCAGGTGGCATGTCTGCCGTCCCATTTACTCTGAAGGCAGAGATTGAGAAGACTGGCACTGACCTAGTTTCACGACTGGGAAGGCAGCGCTTGAAATCGTAAAGGGAGGAGCAAGACAACAGAGCAGGTAATACTGAGAGAACAAATGGTCCACTGGAGAGGGGAAGATGAGAAACGCAAGAAACAAACCCTGATCTACTTAATCACTTACTACGCAGCGTTCAGCTACCTAAGAGAAATAGAAAAGGCTATCATTTGATTTTTCTCTCTATCTCTAAGATATCACCAGAGAGCAACCCACCCGGAGGCTTCAATTTACCCGTTGGCTTGTGAAGGAAGAGAAGAGGTTTCCCGCTTCCCTGAGCCTAAAGAACTAAATTGAAATCGAGTTTGGTTAACAGCTATGGCCCTGTGACTCTGTTCCAGCCCAACACTTAGGAAGTGGTTTAAATGGACTACCCGTAAGCTTCGGTGATGCAGACCCTGCAAGGAGGCCTGAGCTAGGGGAAGGAAAGTCACAAATCATCCTTAGAAAGGAAGGAGAGAAAGATTGGCGATTTCACTAAGAGCAGAGAAGCAGAGGGCCACCAAGGTCACGGAGCTCCTGCAGCATGTAGCCCTGAGTCACAGGGAGGACAAGAAAGATCGAATCCTCCAAAACCGGTGAAAACCTCAGCGCATTTAAACAGAATCGCACAGGACTGGACGCTGTACGAAGCAGCCAAGGAACCCGATGCTCTTGCCAAAAACCTCCGCAGATTCTCGCAAAATTGTCCCCTTGGGGAACAAGTAAACCACGACAAATACGTCTCTAAGACCAAAGTGAGGGTTTAACCCGGCAGAGGACTTTTAGCCCGAAGACATTTATTAATGAACATGTGCAAATCATTGAGCAAAATGTTCAGAGCAAAGCTGCATGGTTAGTGCGTTTCCCTCAGGATCAGGAAGGCGCAGTGGTACACCGCACCCAAAGCAGAGGGGCCCACACTGCCGCCCAGAGACCAAGGTACCGGACTAAACTACACCGGGCTCAGCCTCACCTCCCCACACCTCTTCACCTCCTCTCACCTCCTCACCTCCTCTCACCTCCTCACCTCCTCACCTCCTCACCTCCCATCACCTCCTCACCTCCTCACCTCCTCACCTCCTCACCTCCTCACCTCTTCACCTCCTGTCACCTCCTCACCTCCTCATCTCCTCTCACCTCCTCCCCTCCTCCCCTCCTCTCACCTCCTCACCTCCTCACCTCCTCTCACCTCCTCACCTCCTCACCTCCTCTCACCTCCTCACCTCCTCTCACCTCCTCACCTCCTCACCTCCTCCCCTCCTCCCCTCCTCTCACCTCCTCACCTCCTCTCACCTCCTCACCTCCTCTCCTCACCTCCTCTCACCTCCTGTCACCTCCTCACCTCCTCACCTCCTCTCACCTCCTCACCTCCTGTCATCTGCTCACCTCCTGTCACCTCCTTACCTCCTGTCACCTCCTCACCTCCTCTCACCTCCTCACCTCCTCACCTCCTCTCACCGCCTCCCCTCCTCTCACCTCCTCTCACCTCCTTACCTCCTCACCTCCTCACCTCCTCACCTCCTCTCACCTCCTCACCTCCTCACCTCCTCTCACCTCCTTACCTCCTTACCTCCTCACCTCCTCACCTCCTCTCACCTCCTCACCTCCCCTCACCTCCTCACCTCCTCTCACCTCCTCACCTCCTCACCCCCTCCCCTCCTCTCACCTCCTCCCCTCCTCTCACCTCCTCACCTCCTTACCTCCTCACCTCCTCACCTCCTCTCACCTCCTCACCTCCTCTCACCTCCTCACCTCCCCTCACCTCCCCTGTAACCTCCTCCTCATCTCCCTGTCACCTGCTTACCAAGAACGTGTGCCACTACAAAAGCCGCACCCTGAATGACATGGATTAAACAATGCAAATAACATCCAGGCAATATAAGATTCAGTTTTCAAAGGCCCATACTCAGAAGTTGGGAGTCTGGTTCAGTGCTGAGGTGCTGGCCTGCCATATGCAGACTCGTGCTTCAACTGCCAGCGTTGATCAGTAATTCATGTTTGCCAGGCTCAGTGTCACCAAGTTTATGGTAGACGTACTTTAGATTCACAGATTCACAAGGATTAACTATGAAATGATGGAAATCTAGTGTGCAACTGAATTCAAGAGGGCAGCAGAAAGATTATGTCAAGATCAGACAGAAGTAGACTTTAGAACATAAAAAATCATGTTTTAAATGACCAAAAGGTCATTGTATCAGAATATTATAGCTACTAGAAACATACAGGTAGCTAGAAACAAACCTACAACACACATGAAGCAAATACTGAAGAATAGAACTCGTCTATTCAACGACATCACTGAAGACTTCAATGCCCCACTTATATGAATGGCTAGAACACAGATACAGACGTTCACAAGGAAATAAAACTTAACTAACTGGAACCAATGAAATCTACAGAACACAATGGAATATCAGCTCTTCTCAAGCCCAAGTAGATTCTTCCCCACTATAGACCATGTTTTATAGGTGAGCTTCAAAAACATGGAAGGGATTGAAGCCATACAAAGTGTATTCCCTGACCACAATGGAATGAAACTAGAAACAAATCTCAGTGGAAAACGTGGGGATTTACACACAGGTGAATATTCAACAACTTATTTCTGTTTTTGTTAGTTTGTTTCTTTGTTTATCAGTGGTGGGGCCTGAACTCTGGGTGGGGGGAGCTGACCCTCAGCTCTTCAGCTCAAGGCTAGCACCCTACCACCTGAGCCACAGCACCACTTCCGGCTTTTTTCTTTTTTGGGGGGGGTCCAGTCGTGGGGCCTGAACTCTGGGCCTGGGTGCTGTCCCTCAGCTCTTCAGCTCAAGGCTAGCACTCTACCACCTGAGCCACAACGCCACTTCCAGCTTTTTCTGCTTGTGTGGTGCTGAGGAATCAAACCCAGGGCCTCATGCATGCAAGGCAAGCGCTCTACCACTGAGCCACCTTCCCAGCCCTAAACAACTTATTTCTAAATAAATAGTGTCAAAGAAGTGACAGAGCTTTTAGAAAATACCTTCATGTCAAATAAATTTAAACTAAAAAAAAAAACCATGAATCACAAACATTCCTGGGATACAGCTAACATGGCGCCCAGAGGCAAATGAACAAAGCTTCCACTGGACTGAGGAAGGAAGTGCTAGAAAACTCCAATGCTGCCGTCAGCAGGCAGGAAGGGAATGAGTGACTATTGAACTTAGCTACACATTACAATCATCAGTAGCTAAAGAGGCAAGTTCCTAACGTCCTCCATTTTGAGTTCAAACTTTGGTATTTCATTCTCACTGCCCTAAGCGTAAATATTCACCCTCAACCAGTCTCTGAACTCTGTCCCAGAAGTCTGCCTGCCTAGGCCTCGGCCCTGGAGAGACCTGGAGCCTTGGTCTCCCTGACTCCCAGTTGGGTTCAGCATTTGAGTGGCCCTAGCCTGAGCTCAGAGGGCGGCAGGGTGGCTGCAACATGGATTCCCCTCTGTCCCCTCTGCCCCTCTGTCCCCTCTGCCCCTGTCCCCTTTGCCCCCTCTGTCCCCTCTGCCCCCTCTGTCCCTCTGTCCCCTCTG
>NW_012283172.1:0-1678 GCF_000151885.1 Dipodomys ordii
AGAAGTGGCGCTGTGGCTCAAGTGGTAGAGCGCTAGCCTTGAGCTGAAGAGCTGAGGGACAGCACCCAGGCCCAGAGTTCAAGCCCCACGACTGACAAAATGAAAAAAAAAATAGACTTGGTGACTGGTCTTCTTTCTGCTGTCTTTTGGCAGAGGGGGTGCCAGCGTTTGTCAGCGGGTGATTTCTTGTCCCCCCTGGAAGACGCTGGTAAGGCCTGACTTCCCAGGACCTGGGCAGCAGCCTTTCCCTGGGGGGCTTTCCAGTAATGAACCCAGGGCTGGTGACACGGGTTTCCACAAGAGCGCGTCACCGGCACCGGCACCGGCACCGCCTGGTACACACACACACCCGGGGTTTGCAAACCCCAGAGCTCGTCACTCTCCTTACTCTTTCCAGGAACTTCAGAGAGCGACCTACCTGTGGCACAAGCAGTGCGGCGCACCCCCTTTGATCTGAGCCCTTTCAATGGGCTTGTGCCTAACCACAATGAGGCTCCCCACCCCCTCACTAAGAAGGAGCTTCACATGGAGAACCAACCAACCCTGTCAGATGCGCCCCACGTTAGGCCCTGCCGAGGGAGGTGGGTGAGGAAGAGGATGTCAGCACCGGCATCCCCCCTTGACGGCTCTTGGCCTCTCCCTTAGTGGTTAGCACTGATTTTTCTGATTTAATTTTCTTTTTTTGGGGGGAGGGGATGGGTTCTGTGCTTCCTGACCATGACTGTAAATGTTTCTTTGTGGATAAATAGGAAAAACACATTCTATGCGTGCTCTCTCTCCCTCTTTCTCTCTCCCTCTCCTCCTCCCCCTCTCCTCCTCCCCCTCCTACCTTCCCCTCCAACAGTGCAGTGTCTGTCTTCTGAAACTCTTCTGTTTATCATCTGTGCAGTGATTTAGCCAGAAAGTGATGATGTCCTTTTTTTGTTGTTGCTGCTGTTGTTGGTTGTGGGGCTTGAACTCAGGGCCTGGGTGCTCTCAGCTCTTCAGCTCAAGGTGAGCGCTCTACCACCTGAGCCACAGCGCCACTTCCGGTTTTCTGGTGTTTATTGGAGATAAGAGTTTCATGGACTTCCTGACAAGGTTGGTTTTGAACCGCAATCCTCAGATCTCAAACCTCCTGAGCAGCTGGGATGACAGGCATGAGCCACCATGCCCGGTAAACTTCTTTCCTTTATAAAGTGCCCACCTGCATACCTCTTGTTATTGCATCACAAAACAGCCTTGAGAAGTTAACTGTCACTTCCCATCCAAAGGCTTCTCAGGAATAGAATCGGGGTGGGGTGCTGACCCAGGGCCTCCACGCAGGTCGAACCCATTTCCCCCTCGCTCAGAAAAAAACAAAATAAAGCCTTTTCTTTTTCTGTTATGACCATTCAAGGAAAACCAAGCACTGCACTGTGGGGTTTTAGTGTTGTTTTTTTTTGGGGGGGGTCCAGTTGTGGGGCCTGAACTCAGGGCCTGGGCGCTGTCCCTCAGCTCTTCAGCTCAAGGCTAACGCTCTACCACTTGAGGCTAGCCACGCACACCATCACCCAAGATGAGCACCTGGAGCACGCACGCGTGTGCTCACACACACACACACACACACACACACTCTTGCTGCTCTGGGAACAGCTCTTCTATACTGTGGTGAGTGGCACTGTGTCGAGCACCGGTTTATCAGGCAGTTTAGACTGCG
>NW_012283173.1:0-1352 GCF_000151885.1 Dipodomys ordii
GCGGCCCCGACCCCCCGGCCTCGGCCTCCCGCCGCTCCCGGGCCTAAGGGTCATGTGCTGCCCCAGCCGCTCCGAGGCCAGTCTAGTGTGCATCTCCCGCTCAGAATTGTCTGCCGTGTCCTCGAGTCACTTGTGGGATGCTGGACCCACGTGTGGGGGCAGAGACCTGGGGCCCGAACTTGAAGGGAGCCCTCTACCAGTTCCCCAAAGTTTGTGGTTTCTTTATAGGCAAAAAAAACCCCAAAACTAGGACCAACAGAACAAAAGGTCACAAAGGTAACTAGTTCGAATCTTGAAAACTTCAGAAATCTTTGCCTTTGGGCAGAAAGTTAACGTGGAGAGCAAAATTCGTTACCTTTGTCTCCTGATTTTCGCACTTGGAGGTTTTTTTTGTTTGTTTTTTTTTTTTTTAAATTTCACCTTGCTTCTTGTTGCCTAACGTTTTTGTATTAGCATTTTTAAAAAAAAATCTGTTGCAAATATTCAACGGTATTGGAAACTTAAGTTGGAATGCGCTGAAGACTAACGCCGTAACTGGGCTAGGATACTCACTTATGCGTTATTAGTAAGAGCAAGAAAGAAGTTTAATCTAGAGTTCCAAAATATTTTAAAGGTAATAGAGAAAATAAAGTCCCTCTTTTGAGAGAATATCCAGTTTATCCCCAAGCAGTTATTTTACTGAATGCCTTCATTTGGGGTTCTTATTTTAAGGACTCTTTTGCTTGTGCTTGAGACCTGCATATATTTTCAGTGTACAATCAAATAAGAAGAATTTATATATATTTTTTCCCTTAGCATACAATAGGGCAAATGAAGAGTATGCTTTTACATCTTTTACATCTTCCGTAATTTTGGTACTGCAAGCAACCTTTGAAATAATACATAACATTCCTAATTTAAAGAAATGGTAGTGTAGAATTAAGTATTATTTATGTCACACTAACACAATGCAGAGACCCTTGAAAATCCTAGTGTGTGATTCATTATCCAGTACTAGGGTTTGCACTCAGGACCTGGGCACTGTCCCTGAGATTGTTTTTCTGCTCAAGGCTACTGCTGTACCACTTTAGCCATACGTTCACCTCTGACTTTTTTGGTGGTTAATTGGGGGTAATAATCTCACCAATTTTCCTAACCAGGTTGTCTTCAAACCAAGATCCTTAGAGCTCAGGATGGCTCAAGATTGATTTTCATAGTAGACTCTTACTTGTGTGAAGATACCAGTAGATTTTCATTTGTGGGGATAAAAAAAATATCTTGTAGGGGCTGGGAAGGTGGCTCAGTGGTAGAGTGCTTGCCTTGCATGCCTGAGGCCCTGGGTTCGATTCCTCAGCACCACATAAGCAAAAAGA
>NW_012283174.1:0-1142 GCF_000151885.1 Dipodomys ordii
AAAAGAAAAAAGCCAGAAGTGGCGCTGTGGCTCAAGTGGTAGAGCGCTAGCCTTGAGCTGAAGAGCTGAGGGACAGTGCCCAGGCCCAGAGTTTAAGCCCCACAACTGGACCCCAAAAAAATAAAAATAAAAAATAAATAAATAAAGGCAGAGGAACTGTTCTGGCCCAAGGGCTTCCTCATGTTCAAGGCCCAGAACCAAGCTATGTTTGTAGAGAACACAGTTAAGGAGAGTTAAGTTCCAGATAGCCTAGATCTGAATGTCAGCTATATTTCTCTATTTCAGTAGTTAAAAGAGATTATTAGCAAGATGGTTTCCAGGATGAAATAACTTGCCTAAAATCTCAGCATAGCCCCTGTACATGAGATCTTTGATAGTTTGTAGCTATTTTCATCCATTCATTGAATGTTCACTGGAGTACGGCTGTGGGCCAACACTGTCCCAAGTACTCAGCTTATACACTGAACAAATAAAATCTTCCTGCCCTCCTGTCCTCCCTATAAATAGGTGAGGACAGCCTCCTTGAGTGTGACCATGGTCCAGGCAGTGTGGAACCTCCCTAGCCCTCTCCTACTACAATAGCCCTGCTCAGGCACCATGGCCACCTGGAATGTTCACTTCTACCTGTCAAAATTCTGCCAGCTCCAAGGCCACCACTTTCAGGAATTTCTGCATATAAGTTCCCACATAAGAGAAAGATTTAAAGCTGGGTGTCAGTGGCTCAGGCCTGTAATCCTAGCTACTCAGGAGGCTGAGATCTGAGGATCTCGGTTCAAAGCTAGCCCAGGAAGAAAAGTCCATGAGACTCTTATCTCCAATTAACCACAAGAAAACCGGAAGTAGGGCTGTGGCTCAAGTGGCAGAGAGTTCGCTTTGAGCTGAAGGACAGTGCCCAGGCCCAGAGTTCAAGCCCCATGACAGAGGAGGCATTAAGAGAACTCAAAATGCTTTTGAATTCCAGATAAGGAATATGTTGTATTCTAGATAAGGGAAGAAAGGAGAAAGAGAGAGAGGGAGAGAGGGAGGGAGGGAAGAAAGGAGGGAAGGAGGGAGGGAGGGAGGAAGAAAGGAAGGAATGCAGGAAGGCAGGCAGGAAGGCAGGCAGGAAGGCAGGAAGGCAGGAAGGCAGGAAGGCAGGAAGG
>NW_012283175.1:0-8450 GCF_000151885.1 Dipodomys ordii
CAGATTTTCCTTGCCTGGGCTGGCTTTGAATCATGATCCTCAGATCTTGTCCTTGAGCTTTTTTTTTTTTTTTTGATCCATTGGTTGGCTCAAACTAAGGCTTGAATGCTGTCCCTGCGCTGTTTTGCTCAAGGCTAGTACTCTACCACTTTGAGCCACAGCACCACTTCTCATTTTTCTGGTGGTTAATTGGAGATGAGTCTCACATACTTCCCTGCCCAGGCTGGCTTTGAACCTTAATCTTCAGATCCTAGCCTACCGAGTAGCTAGGATTACAGATGTGAGCCACTAGCACCTGGCTATTGCTGAGATTTTGTTCAAGGTTAGCATTCTACCACTTGAGCCATAGCTCTACTTCTAGCTTTTTTGGGATAGTTAATTGGGCTGGCTTCAAACTATGATCCTCAGATCTTAGTCTTCTGAGTAGTTAGGATCATAGGCATGAGCCACCAGTGCCCAGCAGAACCATCTTTTTATATAATGCTTATTTAAGGTTCTGAAAGGCAACCTTTGGCCACATAAATAGATGGTTGAGTATTATGAACTAACAGCTGACCTTTTATTCTTATAGTTTTAGTAGAGCTTATATTCTTCTTATATTTTCAATCTGGTTTTCAGATTGAAATAAACTACAAGAATGGTTATGTGTTAAATATGATTACTTGTCAGGGTTCATAAATCAGAGCTGTAGTGGAAAGAGTGCTGGTATTGGAAATACGAGATCTGGCTTATCAGTGGTACCTGTTGTATACTGTCAGGAAGACAATCTCATGCTTTTTTTTCATCTGGGATATAGAAGTAATGCATTGATGGATGTGGCTCTCTTGAATTGTTGTAAGGTATGGTTTAATACCACATGTAAACATACTTTGTAGGCTAGGAATGTGGCTTGGTGGTAGAGTGCTTGCCTAGCATGCATGAAGCCCTGGGTTCGATTCCTCAGTACCACATAAACAGAAAAAGCCAAAAGTGGCGCATTTTCTCAGGGACAGTGCGTAGGCCCTGAGTTCAAGCCCCAGAACTGGCAAAAACAAATGAAAACAACAATAACAACAAAAAGTACTTTGTAAACAACTTAGAGCCACGTAACTTCATTTAAGAAAGCTTTTGAAAAATAGGACCAGCTCTTAAAAATGCTGTGTTTTCAGGTTGCAAGAGTTAGCGGTAGTGGTGAAAGTGGCTGTCTCAGGAGTTAGGACATGATTGTTAGGTCAGTAGTTTTAATTCTAAAGGGGCTGGTTACTTGTGAATGGTCAGGTTTTTTGTGTTTTTTGTGTTTGTTTATTTTTTAAATACTTGGGTGGATTTGTTTCTGTTGGTAAGAAAATTTGGTCTTATGCTTGTGTAGAATATTTAATTGTGTTACATTAAAAAGTAAAATTAAAGAGTTTATAGGAGTACTGCTTTCTCCATATTACTTTGAAATTGTTCAGCATTAATAGTTTATTATGGACCCAAATAAATTGAGTTGGGTTTTCATGACATGCCTTACTTATATTGACTAGGATTCCATCAGTGTTTCATCTGACTTTTTGCTATAATGCATTTGTCATTTTAGACTGGTTGGAAATAGCTGATATAAGTTATAAGTATTTTATTAGAGCATATTTGTTTATACCACCTTTCCTGCTAGAGTATGTGTATTTTATGAAGTACTGTTGTTTTTTTTTCCCTATGATTGGAGCTTGTTTTGGATTGTTTTTGTTTTCCTGATAAAATTGTCTAAAGAGTAGTATTGCTAGTTGTAGCTGTACTTTTACAATCAGTTTGGGTTTGAGATATTAACTGTTTAAAAGATGGAGTGCATGTATGAAAGCATAATCATTAATGTACTGCAAAGCCCTGTGTTACATTAATGTTTACATCTGAACTTCACCAAAAATCTTTTTTTAACTCCTTACTCAGTTGCCACCACACAGAAGGGCAAATTCCTCTAAGAAGACTTCTCATACAAGTGGCAGTCAATCACAGTTCAGAATTTTCACATTCTTATTTAGGGATTATATGTCATTTTTATTGAAAGTCTGGGAAATATATTCTGATACAAGGGGAGACTTTCTCTTTGATGCTTCCCTTCCTGGCTGCTTAAAACTCTTCCTTCTCACTTTTGGCTTCAGTGTTGTTTTTCATTTTCATTTTTTCTTTTGTTTCCATTCTAGTTTTTATTTTCTTTGCTCCTCTTTACTTTGTGTGTATGTGTGTGTCTGCTTGTGAGTGCATGTTGCATGCTTATATTTTGTCTTAAGAGAGAGCCCCTTTACACTAACTCACCTCAGAAGTCTTTGGCAGTTTAGAATTTTGTAGTTTTTAGGGTTAAAATTTCTTCAAAGAAACCTGAGCCATTTTCTTGTTAAATAGGCAAGAACTGTGAGTGATCAGCTTACATCTTCTGGAGCTAGCTCAATAACATTCTTTTACTCTCTCAGGAGAAATGAGTTTTGTTACTCCTGTATTTAAAGTAGCCAACACAAAGTGAAATAGACCAGCAAAAAGTCAGACTAGGAACTTTTACATCTCTGTATTTAGACAGTTGTTTCTTTCATACTGTTATCAATTTTATCTTTTCTCATCATTAATTTCGGAGCTGTTAAGTTTGAAGCTTATAGTTCCTATGCTTTGGACATAGGTGATCATAGTAAGTGAACATCTGTGACTTGATCAGAATATAGTGCTTTTCATCTCAGCTATTTACCTCACTCCAAAGTTTGTTCACATGATTCTGTCTGGTTTCAGGTGACTTGACAAGATAAAAACATTATATTTACATTACAGTATAATAAAGTGAAGGCTTTATACAAAAGTGGCCTCAAGTAATGTAGTATCTTGGCAGACTCCCAAACCTTGTAGGTTTGAGCATCTTTGTAACAGAGCAAAAATTCATATGAGAAGGAAGTTTAATCTCATATGATAGGTTTTTAGAATTGCTTCTCTTACACTTGTATAAATACAGCTTATGAAGGCTAATAGTAGTTTTATAAGAAAATATAATATTAGTTTAGGAAAACTCCTCCTTGTAAATTTGGAATTTGTCTTTCTTTTTCTTAGATCACCTTATTTTTAAAAACAGCCTTTTGTATAGTAATTTGGAGATCTTCAGTTAATGCCATATCAGGTGAATCTTCATTGTATCTTGAAAACTTTGAGTCCAATTCATACCAAAGAGTTGATAAGGCTAGGATATAAGTACAAATTTAAAATGAGCGTATTCAGTGCTTCTGACATCAGCAGGTGCTTATTGTAGGTCTTGTTTTCAGTGTCATATGTATTTAGGAGTGAATTAGTGTTTCTAACCGTGTCACCTTGATTTTGCTCTTTTAATCTTTTGGGGCATCAGTTTCTTTAACTGTAAAATGGAGGGATTGAATTAGATGACCTGTGGAGTTCTGTTTCTACAATTCTAAGTCCTTCTGAATTTGCCTCTTTGTCAAAATCCATAATTAAAGGATTTCAGAGTTTTTGCTCTTAAACTTGGAACAGAAAAAGAAGAGAGAAGAATCGTCATTTTCTTCTAGAAGATATTTATAGTAAGAGATTATTTGAATTACCTTTATGAAATAGTACATTTCTTCTTTAGTGATCTAACTAGGTGTAGCTTCTTTCTGGCTTAAGTCATCTTTGAAGGAAATCTTTTTTTTTTTTTTAAAACCTGGAACTTTAAATATATCTTCTGTATTAGGATCATGTATTTAGGAGCTATTGGTTTTTCAAATTAATTACTATATCTTAAGGCTTGTAGGTTTTTGTGAATTCTAATTACCTGAATTAGAATTCATGTGAAGATAGCATGAAAAAAATCAAAATGTTATTTTAAAAGTTACTCTTGCTAGTTTTGCTGTGTTCAAACCTTTTATAATCTAAAGTGATAGGGATTTGTATAGGGTATACCTTTTGTCTCGTGCTTTTATAGCTAATCACATTAAAAATACTTGCAGGATTTGTAATGACTTAAGTTGAACAGGAAAGAAAACAGTGTGCTCAACTGTATCTTTAGGCTCTTCTGATAAGTTCTTGAAGGGGCCATTCTACGCTTAGAGTTAATTTCTCCTGACTTTCAGGCACTTGTGTCCAGCGTGTCCAGCTGTCTTGGCAAATAATGTACAGTCTAATCATAGACTTTTTAAGGATTTCACAGGATGGTTGTTTTTTAGATCTCAGAAAATACCTACTTTTTCTTGACTTGACTCTCCTTTTGATAATGCTGTTTGGAAAGTGACTATAGTGAATTCGTTAATAGAAAAAAATGGAAAATTAACAAAATATTTCTTAGGTGTGTTAATTTTCTATCCTCTCCATTCAATTTTTAGTTCAGATATTATAACTTGCTAGTTAAGGCTGGGTCCTTTTAAGTAGCTTTGGGATTTTACTTAGTTTGATCAGTACTGCAATCAGAAAATTCACACTGAACTTCTCACCTTGTGTAAACGTGGCTCATTTTGTTTAGTAGCTTGAGGAAAAACCCCACCTCAACATGATATTTTTCATTTCTGAACTTGCTATTGGAGATGGGTCATCCTGTTGAAGGCATAATTTACAAAGGCATTTTAACAGCATGGCTCCTCACAAATAGTAGTGTTCAAAGGCTAGTTTAATAAGATATTTTTTCAGGTATAAAGTTCTATTTTTGCACAGGTGAGAATTACTTAGGACATTTTCTGATTGCTTTATATTTTTATTTTTATTTTTTTTAAAGCTGTGTTATTTTTTAGTTCTTCATGCTTTGGAAGTAACAGTTGAAGAGAGGTGAGGAAAGTTTGTGAAAATTGTGATCGGTGATTAGCTGCCACCTGCCTGAGGTGTCTTCTGAGAGGAACTAACCTCTTTGTGGTGCTAGAGCAAGGTCACTGGATTATAAAAAGAACAGGTAACCATCTTATTCCTTGTCTGAAAAGTTCTGTTTTAAAATTTATAAATGCAAAATGTTCAAGGTAATATGTACAACTGCTTAAAAAAGTTTTTAATTTTCTTCTCAGAAACTAGTAAAGTGGACTATGTCCTTTTTCAAGCTGCCACAGCCATTATGGAAGCAGTTGTCCGAGAGTGGATTCTCTTGGAAAAAGGTAGCATCGAGTCACTGCGAACATTCCTTTTAACCTATGTCTTACAGAGGCCTAAGTAAGTACATAAATCTGGTAATGCTATAATATCTGTCTGAACGTATGCATCTGTCCTTTAAGACTAAGAACAGTTTTCCTTTTTAAGTGGTTTATATTTGTGGTGTAGTTCTATGTGGGGCTTTTAAAGACTCATGTGTGACTAAAACTTGTTTGCATCCTTGTTACTTTCGACTTTTATGATTCTAGGTTTTTGAGATGCTGAACATTAGGTTTTTCTTTTCGTTATAAATAAAAGTTGGTCTTAGTCTCAAAACTGTTTAATAGCTGGGCACTAGTGGCTCACATAATACTAGCTACTCAGGAGGCTAAAATCCGAAGATCACAGTTTGATGCCAATTTGGGCAGAAGAGTCCCTGTGAAACTCTTATCTCCAATTAACCACTCAAAAACTAGAAGTGGATGTATGGGTCAGAATGGTAGAGTGCTCAGGAACAGCATCCAGGCTCTGAGTTCAAGTCCTATAACTGACCCAAAAAAACCCACAAAAACCCAAAATCTGTTAATATACTTAGTCTTCTTCTTTTTTTTTGGTCCGGTCGTGGGGCCTGAACTCTTGGCCTGGGGCCTCAGCTCTTAGCTCAAGGCTAGCACTCTACCACTTGAGCCACAGCGCCACTCCCAGCTTTTTTTCTTTTTGCTTATGTGGTGCTGAGGAATTGAACCCAGGGCCTCATGCATGCAAGGCAAGCGCTCTACCACTGAGCCACCTTCTCAGCCCAGTTCCTTTTTTTTTTTTTAACAATTTTATATTCAATTTTATTAACACTGTTGTACAAATTAATAATGGAACTTGCTGTGATATTTGTATACATTGATTAATCCTGCATTGATCATGTCCACTTAGCTCTTCCATGCATTCTCTGGCTCCCTTCCAATTTCTAATGGTCCCTTGTTTACTTTCAGGGCGTTTTTTTCCTTCTTAATTTCTCCATATGAAAGAAAACATGTAATACTTGTCTATAAACACAGTTCTGTAATGGAAATATTTCACTTTTATCTAGAGACCTGTAGAGGGTGCTGTATCATTAGAAATTGTCATCTGGCTTTAATTAATTACAGGAATTCACTTGAGCCAAAGTGTAACAGATGTTACACAAAAAACACAAACTGTTTGGAGCCAGGTGCCAGTGGCTCAAGCCTGTAATCCAGGCTACTCAGGAGGTTGAGATCTGAGGATCATGGTTTGAAGTCAGCCCAGGCAGTAAAGACTGTGAGACTCTTATCTCCAGTAAACTACTAGGAAAAAGCTGGAAGTGGTGCTGTGGCTCAAGTGGTAAGAGTGCTGGCCTTGAGTGAAAGCTCAGGGACAGTGCCCAAGCTCTGAGTTCAAGCCCCAGGACAGGCCAGAAAATAAAACTCTCTGTACTTAGAGTGACTGATGTTGTAATTGATATATACAATGTCTGTTGATCAGTGTGCTTGGTTAAATATATTTTTCATCTTTCAGAGCTTTTGATTTTGATTTAGTTGAAATTAGCATTTTCTCTCTATATATTGGTTAGAATAATAGGGTTTATTTTTCCCACTAGCCAGACAAAATTGTTTAAGGCTAATTATCCAGTTAGATGGTAGAAGAGTATCTACATTTACTATTTGCAAATGGAGAATTAGAGTACTCTCTTCCCTTCTCTTCAGTTCTTAACCATAGAATAGAAGTATATATTTTAGGTAAGTCTGATTCAGAGAATAATATCTTAAAAAGTAAGGTAGTTTCACCAGAGTGGAATTTTAAAACCTGGATACGTATTAGAAGTTGTTTTGGGTAAGATGGGAGATTTGCTTTTTGGGCTTTCAGAGAGGATTTCCATAAATTCCAAACTTTAACTTTATTGAATTTTTCTAGCTTAATGATGATTTTAGAAGATTTGAGGTAGAATTATTTGATTTTTTTTTATCACCTCTCTATCCCGCCCCCCCTTTTTTTTCTTAGTGGTAATAGATATTGAACTTGGGTCCTCCCAGCTTGATAGACAGGCACTCTTCCTCTAAAGCCACACTTCTAACACATCTTTAAGTTGTTATTTTTGAGGTAGGGTCTCACTTTATGTCTGAGTCAGCCTGGTTTGGAACTTCGTCCTTGTGCTTCCTCATGTCCCTGGGGAGGACAAGCAGGTATCCAGCCATTAGTTGAGATGGAGTCTTACAAACTAATTTTTGTTGGGGCTGACCTATCACAGACATATCCAGATCTCAGTTCCCCAAGTAATTAGGATTATAGATGTGAGCTACCATCCTAGCTTGATCCCATTATCTTAAAAGAGGGTTTTTAGAAATTGCTGTTTAGTAACTTGGCTCCAGCTTCACCAGTACTGACATTTAAGTCGTTACTTGGATATTTTGGAGCAAAAGGCTATACAAATTTTCTTATCTTTTTAAACTTACAAAAAAATGGTTTAGATACGTACATTTTAAAAATGGGGGCACTGTGATGAATTCTAATGCAGACCTTGCTAGGAATTTCTTACCTTCTTGAAACTATATTTTAAGTATTATGATGTCCTATATTTTTTTTAGTTAAAGCAAAAATTTGTTCCCCAAACTATCTCTTACAAAAAGATAAAAAGCATTTTTTTTCTCTTGTGAGTAAAAAGATTATGGTTTAAGCTTTCTCATTAAAAGTACTTTTTGTTTTTAACTCTTAAGGCACCACCTTCCATGGTCAATAATGAGCAACGCCAGCACGCAGAGCACATATTCTTATCATTTAGGAAATCAAAATCACCATTTGCAGTTTGCAAGCATATTTTGGGTAAGTATACACTTTAAAAGTATCCCAACATAATCAGATCTGGTTTTTGTATTTGTATAGTAGCTACTTTACATTCTTTTTAATATACCAGATTTTTGCAGTTAATAATTTTCCATTAATTATTATTCTACTGCAGTGGCTTTAAGGAATTTTACAAAAAACAGAAAGGAAACTTTTTTTTTTAAACACAGGGTTTTTCTCCCCTGCGTATTTTTTTCCATATATTGTTTAATAACTTGTTTTGCTATTAACCATAAGATAAAGGCTGTTAATAATGATGCAGCAAGACAATTTTTACTGTTGTTTTCAAATGTCATAATACTTGTTATAGGACATAATATCTCTTACCATAATTTAGTTTGAAAATTAAGACTGTTTTGGACGGTTCTATAATTTCTTTTGTTTTTTCATAGTGTTTTACATTAAAAAAACTACTTTGTACTCAGCATACTTAGGAAATATTAGTCACTTCTGGGTAGGTCATTTATATATTGTGAAATAAAATATCAGTTTCTGCTTTTGCTAAGTATATGTTATGAGACCATACATCTGACATATGTACAGAAATGATCTTTTTTTTTTTTTTT
>NW_012283176.1:0-1149 GCF_000151885.1 Dipodomys ordii
TTTTTATTTTTTGCTTATGTGGTGCTGAGGAATCGAACCCAGGGCCTCATGCATGCAAGGCAAGCGCTCTACCACTGAGCCACCTTCCCAGCCCTTGATGTCATCTTCTTAAGAGGATGTTCAATAATGATCCAAATTTGCAATGATCCATGTCTCCCAGGGAGTAGAGGACCCCAACACACAAAGGAGGATAAAAAGCATGACATTGTCCAAGAGGCAGTGGACTCATTGCCAGACTTGTGGAATTGTGACCCTTTTGTACAACTCCTTAACAATAACAATAAAGAAATGGCTTTTTTTAAGCCTACAAATATATTCTCTTTTTTCATTCCCAAACTATAATCTACACACTGTCCAGGCTGGATTGTTTTCACCACATCTTTTCATGGCCATTTCATTTATATTTACAAGATAGTATTTTTTTTCTCCCTCTGAATCCTAGAGGATTTACTCTGAACTGCCTGCTTACACATTACACTTTTTGGGTTTTTTTTGCTGGTCATGGGCCTGAACTCTGGGCCTGGGCACTGTCTCTCAGCTCTTCAGCTCAAGGCTAGCACTCTACCACTTTGAGCCATAGCACCACTTCTGGCTTTTTCTGCATATGTGGTGCTGAGGAATCGAACCCGGGGCCTCATGCCTGCAAGGCAAGCTCTCTACCACTGAGTCACCTTCCCAGCCTACATTACACATTTTTATAAGGTAAGGTTGCTTATGGAGGATGCATTTTACTCAGACAAAAACTGATACTTGGATCTACAGTTCGTGACTATTCTATTTTGGTTTTATGGGTTTTCCAGCCTGTTTACTCTTTGCTTTACAGTTTGGGGTGTTTCTAATGTGCTATCTTCAAACTTAGATTTATTTTCTTCCCCCTCAAGCAGGTCTTACTAACTAATAAGTCCATAAGCCCATCAGCGACATCTTAGTATGTTCCTGCAGGGATTTTTTTTTAATTTTTATTTGTGAAGATACTGTACAGAGGGGTTACAATTACATGGGCAGGATAATGCGTACATTTCTTACCAAGCATTGCAGCCTCCTCCTTTGGTTTACCCTTCACATCCCTTCCCAGCCTCCCCCTCCCCCCCAATCCCAACCCTTCTCCTCTCCCCCTCTCCCCCCCCGACCGACGTTGTAAAGCTCATT
>NW_012283177.1:0-1359 GCF_000151885.1 Dipodomys ordii
CACTTGAGCCACAGCGCCACTTCTGGCTTTTTTTTTCTTTTTGCTTATGTGGTGCTGAGGAATCGAACCCAGGGCCTCATGCATGCAAGGCAAGCGCTCTACCATTGAGCCAACTTCCCAGCCCCTTCGTGAAGTTTCTTAAGGGCGGGGCAGGACACCACGCCATTGGATTTCCTCCTAGGAGGCGTCTGCATCCTAATGGCCCATATCAAAGTGGCTGGCCCAGTCCTCTTTCCAGCCTGAGCGGAGAGCACTGGTTTTGCCTCTGTTAGAAGAACACAAAAGGTGAGAGAGTATCACCTCTGGCTTCATTGGAGGAGAAGAGAGAAATCCTGTCAAGGGCTTTCTTAGCTTTCTTAGGGCAGATGTGCCCATTTTCCTTATGTTAGGATAAGGCCACATCCTATCAAACCCACCAATAGCTGGAAATGTCCCAACTTGAAGCTCCACCTAATCTGCCGGACATCCTAGACAAGCAGCAGGGTCCACTGTGGAGTGCGGGTTGTCTCCTGTTGTGATCACACGATGGGTGGCAGCTGTGCTTCCGTCCCTGTGGCCACCAGTGCCATGGGAGATCATTGTACCACTGACCGCCCGCCCAGGAAGAGATCTGCATGGAAGTCACCACTGAAGAGTAAAGCCCAGGACTCCAGATTTGCCGTGGCGCGTTCACTGGCATTGCAGGAGCCTTGAGCAAGAGTTAGTTCTCATGAGCCCCTTGGGGGATGGCTTGGAAAGAGTTTGTTCTCAGAGCCCAGTCTTTTATCCTGGACGTTTTGATAGGGAGAATGTATAGGGAGAATGTGTCTCGTATTTCTGACTTTTAATATGGTTATGACAAATACTTTGGCTTTGCTAAACTTTGTCTTTGGTGGTAGTGGTGGTTGAACTTGCATCCTTGTACTTGCTAAACAGGTGTTCTACTGTTTAAGACCCACCTCCGCTTCTTTTTGATTGGGTTATTTTTGGGATAAGATCTTGTGGTGTTATGTTCTGACAGGACCAGATTGGATTGGATGCTCTTGGGGTCAGGGGAGGAGATTCTGGGGGTTTTAGGGCTTGAACTCAGAGTCTGGGCACTGTTCCTGAGCTTTGATCAATTGAAGATAGGAGTCTTACAGACTTTCTTACCCTGGACTGTCTTTGAACCTTGATCTTCAGATTTCAGCCTCCTGATGAGATTACAAGCCTGTTTAGATTACAAGCCACCAGTACACGGCTTTTGGATTCTCTTATTTATGCCTACCTCATAGCTGATAGGACAAGCCCAGCTTTTATTAATTGAGATAGGGCTTTGGAAACTTTTTACTTAAGTTGCTCACGAACCCTGATCAAGTTGATTTCTTTCTGCCTCCCCCC
>NW_012283178.1:0-2670 GCF_000151885.1 Dipodomys ordii
GATAAGAGTCTTACAGACTTTTCCTGACTGGACTGGCTTTGAACCGCGATCTTCAGATCTCAGCCTCCTGAGTAGCTACGATTACAGGCGGGAGCCACCGGCCCCCCAGCACCTGGCTCTTACATACTCTTCAAGTTAATTTCTAAGTTACTTTTTTTCCTCCTGTCCAACCAGACCTTCCATTTGACTTCCCACACAGATGACACTGCCTCATGCTGGGCTGTGTGTTTGCCTCCTTTCTGCTGGTCTCTGCTCCAGGGTTCCCTCCCGGCCTTCTCTCCCAGCCCCGCCTCATTTCCAAGTCTAACTAGAGGTCCAGATTAAAAGAATAACTGGTTGTTCCAAGTTCCATATTACTGAGAGTGAACTGAATATTTATATAATTACTCTTCCTTCCCACAATCCAATATTCATTTTAAAAATGTGGTCACCGACTACCACAGGCTCCTGGCCTAATCTCACTCTGAGCTTCTTGTAGGCAGGGGAGTTATTACAATTATTATTAGCCTTCTTTGTATGCACAGATCTAGTGCGTCGGAGATTCTAGATCTATGGGGAGTGTTTATTTTGTGGATAAATCCACTCTTGTCCTTTTCCTTTTCTCACCTTCTGGAGCCCTCAGCCATGGACTAATTGTCCTTAAGTTGGTTTCACAGGGAATTGCAAATCAAAACCAGGGACACCTTGTTGTGCCAGTGTTCAGGGAACTAGTTTCCTATATAGCCCAGAGTAGCCCCAAACTCATAATCCTCATGCTTCAGCCTCCTGAGCACTGGGTGAGCACTGGTGCACCATCCTGCTGCACTTACCTTCTCTATAAAAATAACAATATGCTTTTCTCTGCATAATCACTAAGCATAGTAGCAGAACCAAATGAGAAGATGCTAATTGTGTTTATCTGTAAATCTGATTATGGATAATTAGCCCTTTGCAAGCTCATTTCTGGAGAGATACATAAATAACTTATATAAAAGGTTACTGGCTTCTCCTTGGGCTTTCTTTCTTATACTCTTTTCAATTTAGAAATGAAGATTTCAGTCCTGTAGGAATAAGGTAGCTGGGCCATGAATCAGTTGTGATTCATTTCAAGGATAAGCAGTGTAAAGAAAGCCTTAATGCATAGCTCCTTATTCTCTAAAGATTAAACATTATATCCTCATTTCCATTTCCTGGTTGTGGACTGGTCAGTCACAAGAAGAAGGTCTATTTCAGTAGAGGGTCATTTATGTGCAAGGTTGACATCTGCTCTCAAGGAAAGCAAATAGCCCTATTTCATCTCGAGAAACTATCACTGTCTGGAGAGAAGTAAAAGATGATGATTGCTGGGCACCAGTGCCCCATGCCTGTAATCCTAGAGCCTCAGGAGTTGACATCTGAGGATCAAGGTTCGAAGCCAGCCTAGGCAGTCCATGAGACTCTTTATCTCCAGTGAAGCACCAAAAAAGCCAGAAGTGGAGCTGTGGCTCAAGTGGTAGAGTAATAGCCTTAGGCAAAAACAACAACAAAACCCCCACAAAACTCAAGGACAACCTCAGACCCTGAGCTTAAGCCCCAGGACCAGCATACACACACGCGCGCGCGCGCGCGCGCACACACCCCAAAGAAGAGTAATAAGATTATCTAGTGAATTTCATTTGCCACATTAGTTGTCTAGATAATTCAAGAAAATAAGTCCAGATAATGAAATATCTAGATTTCTCCCTATCATCATATGAATCAGTTAACTCTTCATTTCCCCCTGGCTTGTTAAAAGGAGAGGAACCTATCTAACATTTCAGGTTTTCCTCCATAATGCTGGGACAACTAGTGCTCTCTCTCCCCAGCAGAGGGCCTTGGAGAAGTCATACCAGACATTAAGAGTGGGCAGAAGGGCGCTGGGAAGGTGGCTCAGGGGTAGAGTGCTTGCCTTGCATGCATGAGGCCCTGGGTTCGATTCCTCAGCACCACATAAGCAGAGAAAGCCCGAAGTGGCACTGTGGCTCAAGTGGTAGAGTGCTAGCCTTGAGCTGAAGAGATGAGGGACAGCGCCCAGGCCCAGAGTTCAGGCCTCACAACCAACAACAACAACAACAAAAAGAGTGGGCAGAACTGCCCGGCATACGGGGCAATACATGCAGGCTTGAGGACCAGGAGCAGGGGTCTTGAGAAGCAAGGGGAGACTGCACTTCACTCATCTTCAGCCATCTTCAGAGTACGGACATGAGTACAGACATAGTTTCAAGCAGACAAAGAGCAGGGTCACGCTGGGTGCCTGTAATCTAAGCTACTCAGGAGGCTGAGATCTGAGGATCGGAGTTCAAAGTTAGGCTAATCAGGAAAATCGATGAGACGCTTGTCTCCAATTAATCAGCAAAGAGCCAAAAGTGGAGCTGTGGCTCAAGTGGTGGAACTCTAGCCTTGGGCACAAAAGCTCAGGTCCTGAGTTCAAGCCCCCAAATCAGCACAAAAAAGGGGAGCCGTAAGGAGGTACACATATTGTGTATAAACAGTTAAACAGTTCCGAGGTGGTTACAGGTGGCTTCAGAGACAGATGTAGGGTCAAATTGTCTCAGTATTGATCAGGTGGGGCCTTGTTACATGAAACGGTTGACACCTGACTGATGGCTTGATCTCCTGTCTGCCCTCCTGGTTTCCAAGATGGCTGCAAAGTGACTGTACGAGAAAATGCTC
>NW_012283179.1:0-2587 GCF_000151885.1 Dipodomys ordii
CGTAGGGCCTGAACTCTGGGCCTGGGTGCTGTCCCTCGGCTCTTCAGCTCAAGGATAGCGCCCCGTCACTTGAGCCACAGCGCCACTTCCGGGTTTTTCTTTTTTGCTTATGAGGTGTTGAGGAATCAAACCCAGGGCCTCATGCATGCATATCAAGCGCTCTACCACTGAGCCACCTTCCCAGCCCTTGGGTTTTTGTTTTTTTGTTTTTTGTTTTTTTGCAAGGATATATTTTATTTGGAATACATGGCATTTAACAGTTTAAAAAATAGAAGCACTTTTATATTGGGCATATCTTTTTCTGTCCCTAACAACCAATATCTCCCTGTGCATTCATTCCATTGCCTCCAAAGACACTTGATCTTCAGCTCCTGGAGAGGGTGGCCACTCTAATATGAAATGGCCTACTGTGTACTGTTAGTGGATTGTTCTTTGAGACAAGTCTCGCTAGCATTTTTGCCTGGGCTGGCCAAGAACCTCATCCTCATATCTCCATCTCTCAAGTTGCTAGGACTGCATCTTGTTGAGCTTCAGATCTTAGTTTCTAATACTAATAAAAAGGAACCAGGGGATTCTAGGACAAAAGGCTGGTCCTACAAATGAGAATGAGAATGTAAGGCAAGCCTGGACCATCTCCTAATGCCAGGAAGTAAGGAAGTGTTGAAACAACAAAGCAAGCTGACTTAAGAGTGTGTGAAAAGGCATTAAAACTTGCTAAAAAAAAAAAAAGGTCCCACAGAGAGCATGTGAGCAACAATTAACAAAATACAAAGGGCTAAGTTGCAATTCAAGTATCCATGTATCAATACTGATATAAATAACAATAACTATTATTCGTATGAAGAAAAAAGTGTAAGCATGCACTGGAGAAACTTGACAAATACTTCCTCAGCCAAGTGATCATAGTTATTAACATCAGCAGTGACAGGTCACGTTGATCGCATGCCCTCTCCATATGCTATGATAATAAGGGCACTTAAACTCCAAGTTCCTTCTCTCCAAACCCCCATCTTTAACTAAAGACAAAACAATGTCAGTAGACTCCAGTTGAGAGATACTCTAAAAATCTAACTAGTTCTCTCAGTACTGTCAAAGTCATCACAAAGAGGTATCTCAGAAACAGAGATAAAAGAAACCTAAGGAGAGATGACATATTTTGAAAGCTGTATCTGTCAACTCGGGCTGCCATAACAAAATATCTAACTTGATGTCTTACACAACAAAAATTTATTTTCTTATAGGCCAAAATAAAAGATAAAAGAGGAGGGAGGAGGGAAAAAAGAGAAGAGTGCAGCGTTTTTTGTTTTGTTTTGTTTTTAACTTGGTTTTAGTTTTGGGGGTTCTTTGTTTCGGGGGGGGGGTTGTCAGTCATGGGGCTTGAACTCTGGGCTTGGGTGCTGTCCCTGAGCACTTCAGCTCAGGGCTAGCACTCTACTACTTGAGCCTCAGCAGCACTTCCAGTTTCCTGTTGGTAAATTAGATATAAGAGTCACATGGACTTTCCTGCCTGTATTGCCTTTGAACCTCCATCCTCAGATCTCAGCCTCCTGAGTAACTAGGATTATAGGCATGAGCCACCGGCACCCAGCCTTGGTTATCATTTACACAGGATGTTGCCACGTAGGCCAGGCCTGGAACTGGTATGTTTCCCAGGCTGGCCATAAACATAATTCTCCTGCTTTATCCTCCCAAATGCTGGGGTTGCAAGTATGTCTTACTGCGCCCAACTCAACTCCTTTGCTCATGATCTCTGATAGCCTTTATTACCTCCATAAAGGTCTAACTCTAAATACAGTCACATTGAGAATTAGAAGTGGATACATGTAGTCCATAATAAAAACCATCTTGGAGCCATAAGTGAGCTTGGCTTTAGGATAGGATAATGGTATAAAGTTAGGATGAAGCCAATTAGGAGGAAAGAAAACTAAAATGATAAAAATCAAGTCATGTTACATTGTTAAATAGTTGGATTATGGTTCATTAGAATCAGTCTTACTGCCTTGTTTTTTTTTTTTTCCAGTTACTGAGTCAATATATTCTCTTGCCTTTGAAAACAGTCTGGATTGTCTGTTACCTACAGCCAAAGTAACCTAATGATGATACACTTCTTAACTTCTGCTGCAAGGTAATTTGAGGGTAAACATTTGATTTGATCTGGATTAGGCCTAAACTTGGAGGAGTGAAAGTAAGGGTGATACAGGACTGTGGAACTGAGGGAAGATATAACTTGTTATTACGAACTAAGCACAGGCTAAAGGGAAAACAAAGTGAAGAGTACTCAAGGTCTATACAACTCAGTGGTAGAAGGTTTTATCTAGTACGTAAGAGGTCCTGGCTCTCATATCAGCCCTGCCAGACAAGCAAACAAAGAAAGGAGAGACCAGTTAAGGATTAAGTAGGGGGGCTGGGAAGGTGGCTCAGTGCTAAAGCATGCCTGAGGCCCTAGGTTCAATTCCCCAGAACCACATAAGCAAAAAGGAAAAAAAAAAAACAGAAGTGGCGCTGTGGCTCAAGTGGTAGAGCGCTAGTCTTGAGCTGAAGAGCTGAGGGACAGAGCCCAGGCCCAGAGTTCAGGCCCCATGACTGG
>NW_012283180.1:0-1564 GCF_000151885.1 Dipodomys ordii
GGGGCCGCGGGCTGGGGCAGCCGGAGCCCCGCGGGGCCTTCCTCGGCCCCGGCCTTGCAGAAGTGAACTTTCGGAACTCCTGTTTCTTCCTTCCAAAGCCTTCTGGCTCCATGACAAGCCTTCCTCAAACTTTGTATTCGGGAAAGTAAAAAAAAAAAAAAACAACAAAAAACAAAAGAAAAAAAATCGAGAACCTACGATACCGTGGAGGGACTTCAGAGTGAAGTCTTTGGAAGCTGCACACATGGGGCTTTGAGTCCCTGGCTCGTCCGTTTGGATGAATTTTTTTTTCTTCTTAAATCCATAACTTCATCCCGTCAAGCCTCATTCCTTTGATGTAGGAAGTGACATGGAGATCAATCCCTATTTTATAGTGGGGCTGTGGAGATTCAGTGAGATAAAAGGTATTCGATCCAGGGTTAGAGAAAAAGAACTGCCCACACCTACCCAGAGTCTTGACACCATTGAGTGTTCACACCTGTGGGTACCTCGAAGTTGCGGAAAGGTCATGGGGAAACTATTTTCCCTCATCTGGGCATCGCTTGTAGCAGTATGTTAGGGTGGAAAGACATTACAGCAAAGAGAGACCGATGTCTAAAGGACAGCTTTGGTCTTCAGAGGAAGGAGATGAATTTGTATTTGTAGATCCTCAGGTGGAAGGGAATATGTTCTGAACATCCAGAAGGCATTTGATGAGACTGTCCCCCCCAAGGCCAGAGCTGGGGATTAGCTTCAAGTTGTGTTATGCTGAATCCTAGGAAGAAGAGTGTCTTTGTCTGTGGGTATTTTTTAAGGGCTTAGGGGAAATAGCATTCTAAATTCATATTCAAGCATAAAAGAAGCATCTGTAGAGCTGTCTCTTGTCCATTATGGTAGTCACCAGCAGTGTGGCTGTTAAAGATATAGCCTTAAATCTCACCAACTTGACTGATCCTCGGAAAGATCCTGTGTGTGGGCTGGGAAGGTGGCTCAGTGGTAGAGCACTTGCCTTGCATGCCTGAGGTCCTGGGTTCGATTCCTCAGCACCACATAAGCAAAAAGAAAAAAGTCGGAAGTGGTGCTGTGTCTCAAGTGGTAGAGCGCTAGCCCTGAGCTGAAGAGCTGAGGGACAGCGCATAGGTCCAGAGTACAGGCCCCATGACCGGACCCCCCCCAAAAAAAAAAAAAAAAGATCCTGTGTGTATGTGTATATGTATGAGGGCTGAATTCAAGGCCTGTGTGCTGTTCCTTAGCTTTTTCACTCAAGGCTAGTGCTCTATTAGTTGAGCCATAGCTCTGCTTGCAGCTTTTTTTTTTTTTTGATGGTCAGTAAGAGTCTCAGAGACTTTCCTGCCTGGGCTAGCTTTGAATTGGGAATCTCAGATTTCAGCTTCCTGAGTAACTAGGATTATAGATGTAAGCCACCAGAGCCCCACTAGGATTACAGGTGTGAGCCACCAGAGCACAGTTAATGCCTCACACATGCTAGGCAAGTGCTAAACAATTGAGCTACACTTCCAGCCCCCTCATTTTCTCCCCTCCTCCTTCTCTCCCCTCCCTCCCTCTCCCTCTCCCTCCCTCTCCC
>NW_012283181.1:0-1477 GCF_000151885.1 Dipodomys ordii
GTGGTTCATTCCTGTAATTCTAGCTACTCAGAAGATGAACTCTGAGAACCAAAGCCAGCCAAGGCAGCAAAGTCCCTGAGACTCTTATCTCCAATTAACAAGCAAAAAGCCAAAAGTAGAGCTATAACTCAAGTGGGAGAGTGCTAGCCTTGAGCAGAAAGACCCAGGAACAGCACACATAATACACCCACACCACTCCCATCCTCCTGCACCTCACACAAACACAAAAGGGGAGAAGAAGGGAGGGGAGGGGTGGAGAGGGGAAGGGAATGCAAGGGTCCTACCAGTATGTGCAAGGCCCTTCCAACCTGGATCCCTTCTCAATAAATCTCCACTTACTCTGACTTACAATGATAACTTCCTTGCTTTCATGCATCTCTAAAATATGGTTTAGTTTTTGCCTTTTGTAATTTGAATTTCATTGAACCACATGTAAACTTTCTTTCATATTTGTTTCAGTGACTCAATACTTCTGCATTATTCACCTAAGTTTCTGTGATAGATATAATTATTAATTTTCTCTGCTATATAGTGTTTTGCTCTATTACTTTGCAATAATCAATTCATCATCCTGATAAATATTTCCAATGTTTCTTACATTTGCTTACTAAGAACAAAATTTCTGGGCTGGGAATGTAGCTTAGTGGTAGAGTGCTTGCCTAGCATGCATGAAGCCCTGGGTTCAATTCCTCAGTACCACATACACAGAAAAAGCCAGAAGTGGCACTGGGGCTCAAGTGGTAGAGTGCTAGCCTTGAGCAAAAGAAGCTCAAGGACAGTGCCTAGGCTCTGAGTTCAGGCTCCAGGACTGGCAAAAAAAAAAAAGAACAAAACTTCTTTGAACACTGTTGTACACTGGGTCACAGAATGTGAATTCAGGCCCTTTGATAAACTGAACCTTTACTATCAATTTTTTTTACTTAAAGTCAATTTTCTCTTATAATAAAAAGCCACCTAGGCTTTCTTTTGGTTAGTACTTACACAATGTAGCCCTTTATGAAGATTTTCATTTCAACTTTCTATGCTTTTATGTTTCAGATTGTGTGTCATAAACTGAATGAAAATTTTTCCTAATATGATAATTTGTATCATTTAACTGAAATATTTAGTCTATGTACATTTAGTGTAACTACTGATATATTTGGATGTAAGTCTATTATTTTACTTAGTGATTGAAATTTGAACTGTTGTAGAATTTTTTTTCTTTTCTGTTCCTTCCCCTCTTTGGATTTACTGGTTGTATTTTAGGACTCCATTTTTCTCTTCATTAACTTAGAAGCTTTGTAGTCTATTTCCATTCTCTTTCTGTTTATTCTGAAAATCATGATGTATCTTTAACTGACCAAAGCAACATTATGTCCTTTTCTGTGACATTACATAGCCTGTCATGTTTTACCTCCATTTACTACACTCTTGACTTCCATGCCTGTTATCATATATTTTAATCCTTTGTAGTTTCCTCACAGAATTTTTTTTT
>NW_012283182.1:0-1654 GCF_000151885.1 Dipodomys ordii
AAAAGAAAAAAGCTGGAAGTGGCATTGTGGCTCAAGTGGTAGAGTGCTAGCCTTGAGCTGAAGAGCTGAGGGACAGTGCCCAGGCCCAGAGTTCATGCCCTACTACTGGACCCAAAAAAATAATAAATAAAATAAAAATTATTATAATTTGGGGCATGTCATCCAAATACCAGTTTTCTCATCTATAAAATAAAGATAGCCTTTCTCATAGAGTTATTGTGTTGTGATCAAAATGTATGAATGAAGAATCTGATATGACCTTTGAAATAGTAGGCTTTAGCAAATGAGAGCTATATTATTTTACCAGTGAAAAAGGTCACTGAAGGTAAATTTCCATTACATCAGTGTAAGGATCTCCTAAATATATTTTCCTTTTGCCTTTCAGGACAGCAAAACTGTTTGAAAAACAAATTTAAAAAATATTTCATAAAATAGAATAAGAGCTTCATCCTCCTGGACACAATTTTGGAAATGCACAAACATGTCTTTTTTTTTTTTCACTTTAGGCAGAGTAAACCCCGCAACCGGCCTTCGTTCCGGCAGACACTCATGCATTTAGACATTGCATCTGCAGATGTACTTGCCACTCCACAAGAAACTTACTTCAAGTCTCAGGTAAGCCAGAGAGGGACTGAACACACAGATGGGAACACTCAATGAGAAATGGGAGCTCTTAGAAGGGTGCCATGCCTCGCCTTATGGCAGGAATGTAACTTCATTATGAAATAATAATTATGGTACTTCATAGTATGAAATTTGAGAGTAAGTACTTAACATATATTATTCTCTCATTTGAAAAGAATGTCTGTTAGAATGTCATTCTTAGTGGGTTCTTGTGAAATTACTAAAGAAGAAAAGAGACCATATTGCTGATCTTTATGAAAATAGTGCTTTTCCTTAAAACACAAAAACTGAAATACAGAAGAAGGCAGTTATATTATAGAAAGCACCATGATAGAACTAGGCCCAGAGAAAACCTTTTCTCTAACTCCAAATTTATTTTCTTATAGCTCCACATAAAACATAATTTACTGTGTATTAGCCTGTACTGTGCTAAAACCTTCTCAATATATGTAGCAAAATAAATAAATAAATAACTTCTACTTAGCTCACCATTCTGGGGGTTGATAGTTTGGGCTAGGAAATTCTTCTGTCTTCAACTCACATTCCTGCAGCCAGTTGCTGGGTTGGCAGGCAGGCCTGCTGGCCCCAGATGGCCTCATTTCTAAGTCTGCTGGTAGTCTGCCTACTAGCTGCAGCACCTCCATTCTCCAGGTGCTCTTATCCTTCAGTGGGCTACGCTGTGCCTGCCACCCGCACCCAGCAAAAGTCACCTTTTGACAAGAGAATTTCAACCATACATTGTAAGGTAACGGATACCGATATAAGAAGCATGTGCTATTAAAAATATTGTAAATGGTTATGTGCCAGAGGCTCACACCTATAATCTTAGCTACTCAGGGGGTTGAGATCTGAGAATCGCTGTTTGACTTTCCAGCCCAGGCAGGAAAGTCTGTGAGACTCTTATCTCCAATTAACCACCAAGAAAAAAACCCAGAAGTGGAAGCGGGGCGCTGGTGGCTCACGCCTGTAATCCTAGCTACTCAGGAGGCTGAGATCTGAGGATCGCGGTTCAAAGCCAGCCCGGGCAGGA
>NW_012283183.1:0-1359 GCF_000151885.1 Dipodomys ordii
AGGCGCTTGGATTGTTCTACACCAGCCTGTGAGGCTGCCTGAATTGTTGGAGGCGCTTGGATTGTTCTACACCAGCCTGTGAGGCTGCCTGAATTATTGGAGGCACTTGGATTGTTCTATACCAGCCTGTGAGGTTGCCTGAATTATTGGTGAACATCTTCCTTTGTTCCTTTCTACATCTATACTTTCTGCAGTGTAGCTTTTCGGTTTCTTTCCCAAAAGGTGAGAGCTCCTTGACTCTGGCCTTTCCCTATGTCACATTTAGGCCAAAAGAACAAGAAGTGACCATGTGCCAGTGCTGAGCCAACGAACCTAAAAGGCTTTGCTTATTTACACAAACCAGGGGCCCAAGGAATTGAGCCTACTATCTTGTAGGCTAGAATCAACCAGCTCTGCCCAGCTGATCTACAGACACCTGAGAAAGAAATGCTTATTACGTGTTACTAAGACTTTGTAGTAGCTGACTTAACACCACAGAAATGAAGGGTCTCCTTGTTGTTAAAAAGTTGCATTATGTTCCATCATTTCTTTTCACCATTCAACCACTTAATGGTGGATGCTGGGGTTATCTCTAATCCGTTGCCACGACAAACAATACTGAAGGGAAACGGCCATGACCCATGTCATTTACCATGCATAGGTTGTAATGATTCCCCAACTGAAAATCCCCAACAGGAGTGGGCATTGCTGGCCTCTGTTTCTTTTTATTTCCAGCTAGATAGCAGTGTGTGTCTCAAATGTGTCTGGACTTTAAGTCTTTGCACACATGTCATCTCTCTAGGGACTTGGCCACCATCTGATGTGGTGGTTGAGGTCACGGGTTTGGGTCTGCGTTGATGCTCACTGGACAAATTTCTAACTTTAATGTGACTCAGTTTCCTCCTCTGCAAGATGAGACAATACCCGTCCCCTCAGAGCTGTAAAGATTAGGTAATGTCTGTATCATGCAGTTCACACAGTACATAGCAACCTCCCAGAAAATGTTAGTGACTTTGATTACTATCTTGAGGTTTTATTTATGCCTCAGATCAGGGATTGGGAAACTTTCTTTTAAGCATCAGATAATAAATATTTTATGCTTTCTTGCCAAAGAAGCAAATCAAGGTGATTACATAAGTACTTACACAACCCCATAAAAGGTAACCCTTAAAAAATACAAAAACTGTTCTTATCATGAGCTGCACAAAAACAGGTGATGGTCTGAGTTTGCTTCACCCATGGGCTGTAATTTGCCAGCCCTCACCTTAGAACATGGGCGTTCTGTAAACGCTGCCTCTCTTTCCCATCCCGGTGTTCCTATCTCATGGTCTTCATCTCATCTGCTGTTATACCAAAATGATGGTTCTTTTTTTTTTTTTT
>NW_012283184.1:0-1567 GCF_000151885.1 Dipodomys ordii
TCCTTCCTTCCTTCCCTCTAACCCTTCCTTCCCTCCTTTTCTCTTCTTCCTTCCTTCTTCCTTTGTTACTTCCTTCCTTCGTTCATTCCTTCCTTCCTTCCTTCCTTCCTTCTTTCCTTTCTGTGCTGATACTGGGGCCTGGGCACTGTTCTTTAGTTTTTTTTGCTCAAGGCTAGCATTCTACCACTTGACCATACCTATATTTCTGGTGCTTTGGTGGTTAATTGGAGAAGAACTCAAATGGCTTTTCTTTCTTGCTATTGTTTCTAACATATTTATAAGATGATTTTTTTTGTTGCTTTGTATGTCCCTCCCCCACAGTATAACCCGTTTTCACTGTATTTGATGTTGGTGTAATTTGGGGAAGGGAAAGGAAAAAACAAATTGTTTAAATAGGGATACAGGTGGACCCGTTGCAACAATGAGATGTACAAGACATTATGTTGAAAAAAGAACTTTACAACTTTGGGGGGGGGGGGGCGGAGGAGGTGGGAGATGGAAGGGATGGGAAGGGGAAACAAAGGAGGAGGCAACAATGCTTGATAAGAAATGTACTCATTATCTTGCCCATGTAATTGTAACCCTCTGTAAGGTATTTTCACAATAAATAAAAATAAAAATAAAGAAATGTACTCATTACCTTGCTCATGTAATTGTACCCCTCTGTATGGTATTTTCACAATAAAAAAAAACTTATTCATAGAAAAAAAATTTCTTGTATTTGTGTGCCCAGGCTGGCTTTAAACAAGTGGTCCTTAGATCTTAGCCTCCTGAGTAGCTAGAATTAAAGGTGTGAGCTCCCAGCACCCCGCTGGAGGTGTCTTTCTTACTCCTGTTCCAGTCTTGTGAGTTTCTCCCTCACCCCTTTTATACGTATGTTTCTTTGGCAGAACAATAGTAAACAGCAGCTGTTCCTTACTAAACACTTACAGGACATTTTACCCAGGCTATTATTTGCTTGGTATTGTTAGGTCAACATTGCTAGTGCACTCATTTATGGAAACAGTGATCACAGCCAGCAAAGAACAGTGATTCGCCCAATACAAGTTAAGATTCAAAACCCAAACTTAAGACTTCTACTATGCACAGTTTTATTTCATAACAAAATCAAAACTTATTCTATCCATTAATAAAACTATGGTTTATTTTTTTTCTCAGGGGAAACAGACACAGTTTGTATAGGCTTGTTGACAGAGCTTCTGTTCTGTTTTCCAATAAATTAGAGAGGAAAAAAACTTACTTTCTGAGAAGACATAAGAATGAAAGCTGATTGAATCCCTGGATTTAAAAGCAAAGTGAAGAACACTATTGATATTTTTACTTCAACAATTTAGATGGATTAAATGTTGTCCAAAGTTTCTAAACCATCAAATTTGTTTTTCATGTAAAGTTTTATAGTTTGTGAAAAGAAATTCTTTTGTATTCTTTCCATTACCTCATACCTGTTAAATTCAGGTGACAATTTTGAATTCTTTTTTTTTTTTTTTTTGGGTCCAGTTGTGGGGCCTGAACTCTGGGCCTGGGCGCTGTCCCTCAGCTCTTCAGCTCAAGGCTAGCACTCTACCAC
>NW_012283185.1:0-1745 GCF_000151885.1 Dipodomys ordii
CCCCACGACCGGACCCAAAAAACAAAAACAAAATAACAACTTCTAGCCAGGCACTGGTGGCTCACGCCTGTAATCCTAGCTACTTAGGAGGCTGAGATCTGAGGATCACAGTTTCAAGCCAGCGTAGGCAGGAAAGACCATGAGACTCTTATCTCCAATAAACTATTCAGAAAAAGATGGAAGTGATGCTATGGTCCAAGTGGTAGAGCACTAGCTTTGAGCAAAAAAAAAAGATCCTCAGGGATAACTCTCAGGCCCTGAGTTCAAGCCCTGGCACTGATACCCCCACGAAAAAAAAAAATTACAACAACCCACCTGCTACATATCGTGGTTAGGAAACAAAAACTAAGACATTAGGTTAGAGATGTAAAGCTTATATTTATAAACTTTTAGAGAAATGATGAGCTAGAAAATATCTCTGCTTTAAGTTTTGGCTCCAGGTAGAAAGATAAATTTTCCTCTGAGCTAAACATTGCAGAAATCTGAGGACCAGATTCATACCACTCTTGTATTTGGGATGTGCAAGATGAGAATGTATGATAATGTGACCTCAGGTAGACCGTGTCTCAAGATACCTGGGAGAAGCTAATATAAATCCTTTTGGGAGAATGTACATGTGTGTGTATGTGTGTGTGTGTGTGTGTGTCTGTGTCTGTGTGTGTGTGTGAATACTGGGGCTTGCTCTCAGGGCTTGAGTGCTATCCTTGAACTTTTTCACCCAAGGCTCAAGGCTAGTGCTCTACCAGTTGAGCCTCAGCTCCAATTCCTTTTTTTCTCCTGTTGGTCTTGGGCTTGAACTCTGGGCCTGAATGCTGTCCCTGAGTTCTTTGTGTTCAGGGCTAGTGTTCTAACACTTGAATCATAGCACCACTTTTGGTTTCTGAATGGTTAGTTGGAGATAACAGTCTCACAGAGACTTTTCTTTTCTCTGTCAGTTGTGGGGCTTGAACTCTGGGCCTGGGCGGTGGACCTGAGCTCTTCAGCTCAAGGTGGGTGCTCTACCAGTTGAGCCACAGATCCACTTCTGGTTTTCTGGGCATTACCTGGAGATAAGAGTCTCACAAACTTTCCTTCCTGGGCTGGCTTCGAACCGTGATCCTCCGATCTAACCCTCTTGAGTAGCTAGGATTACAGGTGTGAGTCACTGGTGCCCAGCTTCTACTTCCTTTTTTGCTGGTTAATTGAGATGAGAATCTTATAAACTTTTCTGCCTGGACTGCCTTCAAACTGTGATCCTTGTATCTCACTTCCTGAGTTGCTAGAATTACAAGCATGAACTACTAGGGCCCAACTAGATACACTTTTAACTGGGGAAAATTTCCCACGTATGAACTTTGGGGATAACAAAATCATAAAATTCCAGGAAAGGAGCAACCAAGAGCATGAATCAACAAACAAAACCCAAAGGAACACAAAATAGCCAAACAAACTTAAAAATGAAACCCCAACTTCTGATTCACAAAGGTATTAGCTACTGTAATTATTCAATCAGTGTACTTGACATGTAAAGAAATAAAAATTGAGTATTTGGAGGGGAGTATAGCTCAAAAGACAGAGCCACTTGCCTAGCAAGTGCAAAGTTTTGAGTTTAAGGTCCATTGTAACCACACAAGTAAAGGAATATTTGAAGTATGAATATAGCACAAGAAATGTTAAAGGTTGGGCTGGGAAGGTGGCTCAGTGGTAGAGCGCTTGCCTTGCATGCCTGAGGCCCTGGGTTTGATTCCTCAGCACCACATAAGCAG
>NW_012283186.1:0-1617 GCF_000151885.1 Dipodomys ordii
CACATAAGCAAAAAGAAAAAAGCCGGAAGTGGCGCTGTGGCTCAAGTGGTAGAGCGCTGGCCTTGAGCTGAAGAGCTGAGGGACAGCGTCCAGGCCCAGAGTTCAGGCCCACGACTGGACCAAAAAAAAAAAAAAAAGTTGCAACCACAGCTGGAAAAGTGGCTCAGTGGTAGAGTGCTTACCTCACATGCATGAGGCCCTGGTTTGACTCCTCAGCACCACATAAGCAGAAAATGCTGGAAGTGGAACTATGGCTCTAGTGGTAGGGCACTAGCCTTGAGCTGAAGAGCTGAGGGACAGTGCCCAGGCCCAGAGTTCAGGCCCCACGACCAATAAAAAAAATGCAGCCAATTCAGTTTGTTACTTACATTTCATTTTTTTTGGCTGAAAGACTGAAAAGAGAATGACAAGCTGGGTGCTGGTGGCTAACACCTATAATCCTAGCTATTCATGAGGCTGAGATGTAAGGACGGTGGTTCAAAGCCAGTCCAGGCAGAAAAGTCCCCACAGGACTCTTATCTCCAATTAACCACTCAAAAACCAGAAGTGGAGCTGTGGCTCAAAGTGATAGAACACTAGCCTTGAGCAAAAGAGCTCAGGAATAGTGCCCAGGCCCTGAGTTCAAGCCCCACAATGGAAGGAAGGAAGAAGGGAGGGAGGGAAGGAAGGAAGGAAAATGGCAAGACTAAAGGACTATCCTAGATTGAAAGAGACTAAAAAAGACATAACTATATGTGTGATTTTTTGTGTGTGAGTCTTTTTTCTATAAAGGACAGTATTAGAATAATTTGAGAGATCAGGAAACAGGCTCAAAAGGATGTTATCACTTACTGAAGCTCACAAAGTGATCTACTGACCTTAGAGCTAGGCTTCTTCTTATTATTTTAATGAACTCATGATCAAAAGGAAGATTTTAGGTTGGAGGTGTGGCTTAATTGGTAGAGCACCTACCTAGCAAGTGCAAGGCCCTGAGTTCTTCCTCCAAGCAACAGGAACCAACTCCTTCAGTTCCTTCATTCAAAAATCTAAATTTTCCCTTTTTTCTTACCACCTCAATAGAAACCCAGCTTGCCTACTGAAACATCATAACAACACTATAGTTTACAGTAGAACTTTTAAAACACTCCTCCTCTTCAGAAGCAATCACAGGATAATGGAAGACCAAAGCTAAAAGGGAGCTTGCCAGCATGTCTATAGCTCATCTCTCACCATTCCCACAAAGAGACGGTCCTAAGAGAGGAAGAGAATGGTTTGAAGCTATCTTCTGCCTTATTAGTGTTTTGCTTTACCAAGTAAATTTTCATCTGTTGTATATATTTACCACGTATATATGTAGATTGAAGGCAAAAAATGTCCTTCCCTATTTATACCACTGAAGGTAAACTCTAGAACATGAACCTAGATAATTACCAGAGCCCCTGAATGATAGAAAACATACTTTAGGATTCTGCCATTCCATGTCCTAACAAATATCCTTGTCAGACAGAGGGTCATCTCACATTCCAACCACCTCAACCTCACCTACATAGTCACCCATACCTACAGTGACCTGGGAGTTTCAAATGAGTGTGTGTGTGTGTGTGTGTGTGTGTGTGTGTGTGTGTGTGTGTGTGTGTG
>NW_012283187.1:0-1867 GCF_000151885.1 Dipodomys ordii
GCTCTACCACTTGAGCTACAGCACCACTTCTGGTTTTCTGGTGGTTTATTGGAGATAGGAGTCTCACGGTCTCTCCTGCCCGGGCTGGCTTTGAACCCGATCCTCAGATCTCAGTCTCCTGAGTAGCTAGGATTACAGGTGTGAGCCACCAGCGCCCGGCCCTAGTGACTCTTTTTTATGCTCATGCAAATTCAAATGTTTAAATCTCTTCACTAGCATTGACAGAATCATTTTTTCTATTTATTCAAGGAAGAAACTGTTAATTGACATCTAATTACTTTTAAATATGTTCTTGGGAATCATATGTCAATGTCATGAAATCACTGGATTTACTGTAAGTTTTTGTTTTGAATTCAAAACTAATCCTATTACGCTCTTTGAGCTTTCCACTACTTTATAAACATGTTAGTCCTTCAGAGTGTGTTTACAGTATTTATTTAGTTCAACTACCAGTCTGGATTTGTTTTTCAGTGCTTTGAAAAACTTCATAAATTTTGATGATTAACAATAAGGGTGCAATTTTTTCTGAAAAATAAATTGCATTTCTACTTTTGAATAACTAGCATCCACAATTTAGATAGAGTAAAGCTTCCAACTAAGTGTTTTTCTAAAAGTGAAATTAAAGATTTAAATAACCTAGAATTTCTTCACTTTTCTCAGAGTTAGTAAAAATATTATGTTTCCGCATGTTGACAACACCTTTATTTAATGACCTAAATGAGTAAGCGGAAGCCCCACAATATAGACTTTTAAATTTTCAAAGAAGAATTTATTTTGAATCTTAGCCAGTTGAATTTGCAAATGCATAAAAATACTTGGCTATTATCAGATTTCACTAAAACTTGAACTTTGCCAAAGCATATATGTATTCTAAGCCTGCATTATTTCCTTTTTCAGTGTTGGAGTTAAATGTAATTTTCACATCTACTTAAACTTCATATTATTCTCATTTAATTGAAAAATAAATATTTTATGGAATTTTCTTTTTTGAAGATTGATTTTCATTACTTGATGTCACTGTATCTTTATGACCTATGGAGACTTTATAATAATAAACCTTTGAAGTCAAGTATGCTTGTTTCTCTTCATTTCATTAAAGGTGAAAATTCAATTTAAAGATATAATTAATTTGGACTTTTTACAGTCATAAATGTCACCACTTTGCACATAAGAATTTCTAGAATATTCCTTGATTATTTTTGTCTAGTTTATAGTTCTGAACCAAATCTCTTTTCTTGCCTGTCTTTGTGGATTTTTTCTCATTTTTATATCCATTTAATTTTTAAACCTGTCTCTCTAGAAAAAGATATTTTGATATTGTCAATCTAGATAGAGCTCTGAGCCTTCTTTTGTCTCATTGAAATGGAGTTTAAGGAAACTTCAATGAAGTAACTATGTACTGTTAGCTATCCCAGGCTTATGAGTAATATCAGTTAGATCATTGGTGTGTTTTTACTACTTACCTTCCTGAGTGAAGAATTTCAATAAATGGAATATCAGCTCATTAGTATTTTTCCTGGGTGCCATTGTGTGCTGCACACAAAACACAATCTATGTGATTTGTCCACTGCACAGGACAACATGGACAAATTAGATTCTGACTTTGCCTTAAGGACTCATAACCAAACTAGAGAGATAATAATGCATATATAAAAAGAGTAAGAGTAATACTAGGTAAGTCTATTAGTTATGTTGAAACCATTATTTGAATTTATTTCAAGGCTTTAAATTTGTTTGTGCATGTGCATTTGCATATAAATGTAAACTTTAGGGGCTGGGAAGGTGACTCAGTGGTAGAGCGCTTGCCTTGCATACATGAGGCCCTGGGTTCGATTCCTCAGCACCACATAAGCAAAAAGAAAAAAGC
>NW_012283188.1:0-1458 GCF_000151885.1 Dipodomys ordii
TGGTTGTGGGGCTTGAACTCTGGGCCTGGGCGCTGTCCCTCAGCTCTTCAGCTCAAGGCTAGCGCTCTACCACTTGAGCCACAGCGCCACTTCTGGCCTTTTCTGTTTATGTGGTGCTAAGTAATTGAACCCAGGGCCTCCTGCATGCAAGGCAAGCGCTCTACCCCTGAGCCACCTTCCCAGCCCAGTACTGGGGCTTTTAATTGGGGCCTGGGCTCTTTCCTTTGCCTTTTCATTCAAAGCTACTGCTCTATGGTTTGAGCCATAGCTCCACTTCTGACTTTTTGACAGGTAATTGGAGATAAGGGGCCCATAGTGGAAATACTTTCCTGCCTGGGCTGGCTCCAAACTGTGATCCTCAGATCTTAGTCTTCTGAGTAACTAGGATTATAGGTGTGACCCACCAGCGCCCAGCTTTCATTCTAGTCTGAGGGTATAGTGAATTACATTGATATTTTTTGTCGGTTGTGGGGCTTGAACTCTGGCCCTGGGCACTGTCCTTTTGTCAATACTGCGAGTCTGAACTCAAACTCAGGGCCTTGAGCTTGTTAGGAGGCCCTCTACCACTTGAACTACACTTCCAGTCCTGAATTGAAGGGTTATTTTTATAGATATTGCCACAATTGCTCCCTAACATCATTCTGCCAGTTTTCAGTGATGAGACCCCAATCCTGCCAAAGAGGGTGTTGAAGTCGCCTCCGCTCCGCTGTGTGGAATCCTGGGTGCCAGCCAGGTCCTGAGCCTCCCCACAGACCTCCTTCCAGCCACAGCAGTTGGCTGTGGCAGGTTAGAGGCTCCTTGGGGAAATGGCCTCCCAGCTGGCCCTTTAGCTTGCAGACAGCCTGGGTCCAGCGGCCAGCTGGCGCCCGGGTCTGGGCCGGGGAGAGACGGAGCCCGCGCCACGACGCTCCCCGGGGAGGAGGGGACTGGGGAAGGCCGCAGCTGCCTGGCGCCGGGGGGTTAGCGTGCGCGCGGGCGTGCACGGAGCCTGTGCACATCTATGTCTGTGTCTGTCTGCATTGATGTCTGTGTTGATCTGTGTCTCCATGCACATCGGTGTCTGTGTACCTGTGCGAGCATCTGTATGTCTGTGTGTCTGGGCCTCTGTGTTATCTGTCTGTCCGTGTCTCTGAGCATGGGTGAGGAGCTGTGGGCTGAATTCTGTGGGCCAAGTCCTGGCACTTACCCAGGAGCTAGAGGGCCAAGGGCCTGGCCCGCGGAGGAGGAGCCTGCCCGCCTGTGGAGGTTAGTCGGCGGATGCATCTCCAATGAGCCACCCTGGCGGGGAGGTCAAGGCCGGTGGGCAGGCTGCGGTGGTGCCTCGGTGGAGACGGAGCCCCGCCCACGACCAGCCCCGCCTGGGGAAGCCCCTCCCACGGCCAGCCCCGTCCAGAAAGCCCCGCCCAAGGCCAGCCCCGCCTGGGGAAGCCCCGCCTGGGGAAGCCCCTCCCACGGCCA
>NW_012283189.1:0-1205 GCF_000151885.1 Dipodomys ordii
CAGCACCACTTCCGGCTTTTTTCTTTTTGCTTATGTGGTGCTGAGGAATCGAACCCAGGGCCTCAGGCATGCAAGGCAAGCGCTCTACCACTGAGCCACTGAGCCACCTTCCCAGCCCCCGTTTACTATTCATTTCTATCCCTCTTAGTTTCCTCATTAGTAAAGTAAATGCACATACTGCACAGTAGAGTTTTTGAAAACAGGAAATGAAATGAGGCATATGAAGTGGATATCCTGCTACTACACTTGACCTTGAAACTGTTGCTATTTTAGCCTGCGAGTTATTTGTAGTGGGTACAAAATCCATTCCCCAAAAAATCATAGATTCTGTCCTAGTTCTGAAGAATCCCTGTGCTTAATAGTCAGTCATGGCTATTACTACTGCTGAAAAAGTTAAAAAGTCTGTAGTGCTTTTTAAGTGATAATTGGAAGCTTCATACAATAACTTCACTCTATTAACAGACATTAATTAGATATCTTATGGACTTAGATTTTTAGAAAATAATCATTTAGTTTTGGGGGGTCTATATTTACTGATGTGATTGTTTCCTTAATATCTAAAGAATCATAAGAAATATTTTTGAGCCTTGTAAAATTCTTGGCAAATTTTTATTTTATTTTGAAAATTTCCCAATCTATACCCTGAGATGAAAAACTCATAATGATCACCTATTCCCAATAATTCACCAAACTGCTCATTTTAGCTTCATTTTCCCATGTTTTTGAAGTGTGTTCACAGAGCCAATGAGATAATATAAGAAGAGTTTGATTCATGTGGTAAAATATCCTTTTTATTCTTGTACCCAGTTCCACTTAGCATTCTAGTGATTTGTTCCATATTTATAAAATTGCATAAATGCGTAAGTTGTGTGCTCATCTGAATGTTTAAATCAAGATTTAAAATATCAAAAGTGTGCATTTGATTTAAGTTGTATTCTTTTACATACTTTATGTGCACAGTCTCTAGTCTGAGATGGATTTCTGGATAGATTTTGAATTATAGATGTAATCTATGACCTAAGGAATCATGGACTTTCAGGGGTTTCATTGTATTTCTTTTAACCTTTCTCCCTGAATCCTGGTAAATTCTCTGATCACATTTGATCATGGTTAATAAATCTAGCAAAACAGTATATTTAAAATATCTACTTGAAGTTGACAATATATATATATATATATATATATATATATATATATATATATAT
>NW_012283190.1:0-1190 GCF_000151885.1 Dipodomys ordii
GAGCCACAGCGCCACTTCCGGCTTTTTTCTTTTTGCTTATGTGGTGCTGAGGAATCAAACCCAGGGCCTCAGGCATGCAAGGCAAGCACTCTACCCCTGAGCCACATCCCCTAGAAGCACAGTTCTATAGAACTATTGGTACAGATTCTTCAACAAGTCAATGATTACACTATGAAAATGAAGAAGAAAACTTTTTTGTTTTACTAAATAGTAGACAAACATGAGTAGTCATGGGGTAGGGGTTAGTAGATAAATCAACGTTAGAATGATTGTCCAGCATGTGCCAAGGCCTTGGGTCACAAAAAAAAACCAAAACAACACTTTAGAAGACTATTAGAGAAATGGGAACACCGCCAGATATTGAATGATATAATAGAACCATTATTAATTTTGTTAAATATGTGGTTATATATGAAAATGCCCTTATATTTTGTTTTTTTTCCCCCACAGGAATAACATGTTAAAATTTCTGATTTACTTTAATATAAAATTTAATCAAAAAGCAGATGAGACAAATATATTAAAATAATTGCTAGGGGCTGGGAAGGTGGCTAAGTGGTAGAGTGCTTGCCTTGCATGCATGAGGCCCTGGGTTCAATTCCTCAGCACCACATAAGCAAAAAGAAAAAAGCCAGAAGTGGTGCTGTGGTGCAAATGGTAAAGTGCTAGCCTTGAGCTGAAGAGCTGAGGGACAGCGCCCAGGCCCAGAGTTCAGGCCCCACGACCGGACCCCAAATAAATAAATAATTTTTAAAAATTAAAAAATCAGATCAAGCTGAGTGCTAGTGGCTCACACCTGTAATCCTAGCTACTTAGGAGGCTGAGATCTCAGGATCATGGTTCAAAGACAGCCTCAGTAGGAAACTAACCACCAGAAAACCAGAAGTGGAGCTGTGGCTTAAAGTGGTAGAGTGCTAATCTTGAGCACAAAAGCCCAAGGACAATGACCATGCCCTGAATTCAAGTGCCACAACCAACCCCCACCCAAAAAAAAATTTTTTTTTGTTAAAAATCAGATCATTCCAAAATACCTATATTGTTCTGGTAGTTATAAGGTAGTTCTCTGTTGTCTCCTTTAGTTAGCATACTACTTAAGAGACCTAGATGAGGGGCTGGGAAGATGGCTCAGTGGTAGAGGGCTTGCCTTGCATGCCTGAGGCCCTGGGTTCCATTCCTCAGCACCACATAAG
>NW_012283191.1:0-3690 GCF_000151885.1 Dipodomys ordii
ACAAAGGAGGAGGCAACAATGCTTGATAAGAAATGTACTCATTACCTTACTCATGTAATTGTAACCCCTCTGTACAGTATTTTCACAATAAAAACTTATTAATAAAAAATATTGGGCAGGCCACACTAATATCATGAGGAAAAAAAAACTTTGATAGAGACAAGATACCTATCTGTTCATTAAGAAAGTTTTAATATGCTCTATGAATATTTGTTCTTAGAACAAACATTCTCCACAATAGATTATTTACAAGGTGACAGAAGGAAAATGCCCACAGCTTCTTAATGCTAAAAATGAAGCAAAGCCCAAATATCGATGCAAGGTCAAGAAGAAGAAAGGTTTTCTTGATCCCTTCATGTATTTCATTTCTCCTCATCCTCTTTCTTCTCCTCTTCTACCTCTTCTCCTCCTCCTCCTTCTCTTTGAGGAAGTGGTACTAGTATTTAAGTACTCTATAACTTGAACCATGCCTCCAGCTCATCTCTCTCAATGAAGCCAACTCAAAGCAAACAAGACAAATTATATGAATTTAATTATTAAATTTTTAGGTGGCCAAGTGTGTTGATTCATACCTGTAATCTCAGTACTCTAGAGGCTGAGATAGAAGGATCATAAGTTTCTGGCTAGCCTGAGTTATACAGCAGGCTGTTTTAAAAAAAAGACAAAACAAAAATAAACCCCACATTTGTTTCTAAAAATATTGGAGTTTAATTGTTTTTTGTTAGTTTCATCCTGGTAAGTAAAATATATTCGTTATCAAAAAGGTATTTATTAGGCCTTTTCTGAGGGCTGGGGATATAGCTAAGTAGAACAGTACTTGCTAAGCATGTATAAGAACCTGGGCTCAGTCCTCACACCATGAAAACAAATTTTTATGGTAATTTAAAACTCTAGATTAAACCAGTACTTGTGTTTTCTCACCTGGAGAGGGTGAAAGGGTGTAGACTAGGGATAGAGAGCCATAACCAACCAATTTATTCCTTGTAATAGTGTTCATACTCTTGAAGCCTAAGTTTAATTCCATTTAGGAGCATTTCTTTCCCATTATAAGCGATTCCAGATTGATGGGCTGTTTCAAATAAGCCACATCTTAATTTTTTGTTAAATGTGTTAATACTAGCTTAATATCTCACAGTGGCATCACATCTTACAGTCATAAGGTAACTATCTCTTGTCCTTTCTGTTTATCCAGTGCAGAATGATGGGTGATTTGAGTACTTGTAGGAATATATTAATTAATGCTTGTACAAATTTCCCTTATTTGGAAGGGTGTTGTGGCATAAGTGGTAGAGCACTAGCCTGGAGCTGACGAGCTCAGGGATAGCACCCAGAGTTCAAGCCCCACGACTGACAAAAAAAATAATTCCACAAATTCCCCTTATTAAAAGAATCACATGTCTCAAGCTAAATCAGAAACTCTTGGTTTATATTTCTAATTTCTGCAAAGGATGTGAAATCTTGAAATAATGACAACAGTGTTTTTAGAAATGAGAAACAGTTGCCTACATATCTGACATGATATTTGTTATGCAGAGGAACCATTTGTGTGGATGGTACTGCTTCCAGTTCTACTAGAATTTGCTTTTTCTGGAACAGTCTGTTCCCAGCCCTGGAATAATGAACTCTTATCACCTGCACTGATTTCTCCTGCAGCCGTAACTTCCTCTCTGTGTCACCATGAGTGACGACCAACATCGCAAGTGCAATGGATCACTTCATAATACAAAAATAATAGTACTTCTTCCTTAGCTGGTTGAGTAAAGTCAATATGGTTTCAAACAACTTAATTTTATCTTTCAGGAGCAAGTCCTTCTTGAATCCCTTCTAACTTAAGAGGGATAGACAGTAGTATAATTGCTTCTTATATAGCCATATTACTACTAACCATCAACTTTACCCTATTTTTGACTGCACCTAATCATCATTTTAAAATAAGTCATGTGAGTATTCAAAATATAAAAGGGAATTGCTTTCAATAAACAAAGATGAGGAATATGCATTCCCTGATTTGTAAAATAGCCACAAACTAATTAGTCTTGGTGGTTCAAACCTCTAATCCCAGTGCTCAGAAAGCTGAGGCAAGAAAATCTCCAGTTCCAGGTAAAAGTAGGCTATATAATGAATTCAAGGCCAGTCTAAGCTATGTAATAAGACTATATCTCATAAATAAATAAGTAGATAAATAGGTAAATTGATTAATGAAATCATAAACCTCATACTTGAAGAGCTAATGAATGATTGCCTGGCCATTTTGCTTCAGTCAGTAATTTTATATATGTTTTTATTGTAAAAATACTCTACAGAGGGGTTATAGTTACATGAGTAAGTTAATGAGTATATTTCCTATTGAGCATTGTTACCTCCTCCTTTGTTTTTCCCCTACCATCCCTTCCCTCTCCACCTCCCCAACTCCTCCCTCTCCACCCCCCACCCCAAGTTGTAAAGTTCATTTTCAACATAGTGTCTTGTACATCTCATTGTTACAATGAGTCAACCTGTATTTTTATTTGCTTCAGTCAGTTATTAACTCCTATCTTTGCATTTAGTTTGGCCCTTTTAGCAACAAAGATTGTATATTTTAAAGTCTATAAACAAGTATTTATAAGAGACAGTACTATTCTGTTTTCTAGTCAAAATAAAAAACCTCTCAGTATTTCCATTTTACTACCATAGACTATTCCAATATTTCTGTTAGTGACATTCAAAATTTAAATGTACATACAATTTGAATAACATGTTCAATTCTAAGAACTGTAGTCAATACAAAGAATTGCTAAAATATATGTATAAAGATCTTCACCATATTATTATTGAAAATTAAATGTCCATCAATGAAAGAATTAATGATACTGTCATAAACTGGCACAGTTTAATGACTGAATATGTTAAAAAATCTATCATCTGAATGAACAATAAAGTGGGCATATATCTGTGTGTGTTTATATGTCTCTCTGTGTGTTTTCAGGATAGATATTTTCAAGATATATATAAGAGAGAGACTATGATGCTGCTTTTTCAGATATATGTGTTCTTTTTTACTAAATACTTTATATGTTATGTAAAAAAGTGCATGCATAGAAAAAGGTTTCAAAAATATGTCAAAATATTAACAGCAATTATACTTGGTGGGTAGCCTTATAGGTGAAATTATCCTTTAACTTTGTCATACATACATACATATATATATATATATATATATATATATATATATATGGATATATACATCATTCCCTGTTTTAAAGGCTATTTTCACTCAGGAAAAGCTACTTCTTATCTGAAGAAAACATTTTATTTTATAGGGTTTTGTTGTCTTCAAATAAAACTGTGTATGTAAAGGAAAAGTTCTACATACAAAACTTAATTTTATGTAATGAAACTGGTGAACAAATGAGGAGAAAAATGCTAGTTAACGGAATATACAGAGTCTATGTGAGCACAGGGCAAGGGAACATCAAAGAAACACTGCAGAGTGGCTTTCATCCAAACTTCTAAGACTTTCTATTTTTAATGACTGGACCAAAACCAAAAAACAGGCAACTCTCAATCCAGCAGTAGTCACGAACCCACGTTGTTTGGCTGTAAACAAGCATAGCCTCTCCCCTACTCTCACCAACAGATCTACTATATGAAAGTGACTTAACCAATTTGTAAAGCTGCTGACTAGGATGTATGTGTGTGTGTGTGTGTGTG
>NW_012283192.1:0-1513 GCF_000151885.1 Dipodomys ordii
CCTGGGCGCTGTCCCTCAGCTCTTCAGCTCAAGGCTAGCGCTCTACCACTTGAGCCACAGCGCCACTTCTGGCTTTTTTCTGTTTGCTTATGTGGTGCTGAGGAATCGAACCCAGGGTCTTGAGCATGCAAGGCAAGCGCTCTACCACTGAGCCACCTTCCCAGCCCCAGTATTTACTTTTGAATTGAATTAATTGTGAATAGTTGAGAAATTGAACACCAGGGTTTTATGAAATGCTTTTTAAAACGTTAACTTTGCATAATTGTGCTTCTTTGCTTTCTAAGTTAGTAAATTTTTATGTCTATATATAACCAATTCAATTTTCTGTACCACTATAGTAAAGTTATTGTAATTCTTGTTAAGGATCTCAGGAAAGATTTTATTCAAGCAACTACTACAATAGTGTCTGTATAGGGGAGAGATTGAACTCAACTTTACATACAAGGAAATATGCAGATTTATGTGGGCAGGTATTGGATGGAAATGAAGACTCAGAACAATGATGTCATAGTATTTCTTCCTCTTCTTTGAGCAGTATTTTACAAAGTGCACATGAAATTGATTCTAATTAATCTACCATAAATTCTTTTACATTTATTCAAGTTAGGCCTTGACATCTGTGTAGGAAAATCATGACATTTTTTAAAATTATAAACATACTGTTGAGGGGGTTACAGCTACATGAGTAAGGTAATGAGTACATTTCCTATAGAGCATTGTTACCCCCTCCTTTGTTTTTCCCCTACTGTCCGTTCCCTCCCTAACTCCCCAACTCTCCCTCCCCTCAAGTTATAATGTTTATGTTCAACATAGGGTCAACCTGTATCCTTATTCCAGCATTTAGTTATTTACTCTTCCCCTCCCCAAATTAGAAAAAAATGTATGTACAAGATGCAGGACACCACAATCAAATACATTTCAGTTTTGAAACTTTACTGAAAAGGAATGTTGGAATAAGTGGGGATTCTGGTTAAACTGCCTTTCGATTCTTGCTGAAGGCAAGCCAAGATGATCAGATTTCACCAGGAGGATGTGGCAAAGGAGGAATTTGATCAGATATCAAGGGTGATAAGACTGTGTAGAGGGGAGATTCTTATTAAAACCTAGTGATAAACTGAAAGCCTGGAGGACTTAGAGGAGACTGATGAGTTTGACTAAGGTGAGTCTCCTAGGACTAATATATGAACACCAGTAAGTGTAAAAGGTACCATTCATGACTTTTAAAAGAAGAATTCCTAATTTCTTTCTATAAAGTGTATAGATTCCTTCCTAGACTTCTTGCCAGCTTTTTCCCCCTTCTCTTACATCCTAAATGCTATTGTGGCACCGTCCTCTGTGATCCTTAGTGATTATACCCATTCCAATTTCCTTAATTTGCAAGTATGGTGATTCTTTTTTTTATATTTTTTATTTTGAACATACTGTACAGAGGGGTTACAATTACATGGGCAAGATAATGAGTACATTTCTTATCAAGCATTGCAGCCTCCTCCTTTGTTTACCCTTCACATCC
>NW_012283193.1:0-1114 GCF_000151885.1 Dipodomys ordii
TCTCTCTCTCTCTCTCTCTCTCTCACACACACACACACACACACACACACACACACACAAGTATAATTTTGTTTCCCTACAAGAAGGCTAGTTTACACTAATTTTCCAGAGGAATGTGAGGATTTAAAATTCTCAGGTTCATATTTATGTGCCTACATCTCATTCAAGATTACAGATCATACTTTTTACCAGAAAATATTCTCAATTTTCTCAGGTTGCAGTACAACTCTGGTATAAGACCTATTTTAACTCTGAATTCTGTCCACTCACATTTTATGTTTTATCTTCATCTATATATTTTATGTAACTGATAAAATGAAAGGATTCTCTTAACCTCACATAATAGGCCTTCTGATTCTTTGTCCATGCCTTGAATTAAGAGGTTAAATCCTTATACCCTTTCATAGTTTTGGTAGGCTCTTCATTGCAATTGGAACCCTTGCCCACCCTCCCATCCTAGGCAATTAATGGTCTCAAAAATATCACCACAACAATTAATTGCCTCAACTATTCAATCTTCTTTTAACTAAGTTTCTACCTGAAACTTATTCCATATAATTACCATTGATAATTTTATAATTGAAATTATAGATATTTGGTGCCCTCATGCAGATTATCTACATCATTCAAAAACAATAGCAAGGCTATTTCAGAATATATTTTCAAAGTATGAGCAATTGTAAGATTCATATGGTAAGATTCAAATTAGCCAGATTCACTGTAAGAAATGGTAGACTTCAAATGTATGCTTAAAGTAATTTACAAAAATGAAGGCAAGGTTAGAATTCACCAAGAGATGATGAGATATTCAGGTTTCAGTGAGAATAGAGATTCCATTAGATCTTTAGGACTGAGGAGAAACATAAATTCCAAAAAATAGTAAAATTGAAGAAGCATCATCTATAGGAACTACCGCCTTAGAGGAATTAGTGTCAGACAGTGTCATCAATGTAAAACAAGATTAAGGGGAAATATATACATTTATTTATTTTTTTATTATTTCTCCATTTCTTTTTTTTATTTTTTATTTGTGAACATACTGTACAGAGGGGTTACAATTACATGGGCAGGATAATGCGTACATTTCTTACCAAGCATTGCAGCCTCCTCCTTT
>NW_012283194.1:0-2045 GCF_000151885.1 Dipodomys ordii
CTAACAAATGGGGCAATGTCATTCTTTCTGATGGAGGCATAGAATTCCATTGTGTATATATACCACATTTTCTTGATCCATTCATCTACTGAGGGGCAACAATGATGCCTAATTTATTTTTGAATCTTTACCCTCTTGCCTTGTGTAAGAACATTGATCTTGACTCTGTCAAAGTATACTTGCAGCTGCTCCAGCACAATATCCCTTCCACATTTAGTTATTGCAGCTCTCCTATGTGTTTCATATCACTAAAGCACTCAAGATACTGAGTCATCTGAACAAATGCATGTGGATGTGCATGTGAGAGTCTTAAGTTACGAAGCCCACATGATGGAGAACAAAACCTCAGGTTTTTCTTCTTTACAGGGACATATGGAAGTAACTGTATGGTTTGAGTTACTTCAGATTATGCAGCAAACACCACAAATGTTATTTTTGAGTGGTGCCTTATGAATTTTTGAATGTGCTTGTTTTTAAATACAACTAATGATTTTTAAAAGCTGTCAAAGATTCAAAAGGACACATTGTGAAGTATCCTTCCTACTTCCTCTTTCTGCTCACCTATCTCAGAGCAACTAATATGACCTATTACTTTTGTATAGTGTTACATAAGACATTTTGTGTGTGTGTGTTAGTCCAAGGACTTGAACTCAGGGCCTGGCATTGTCCCTGAGCTTTTTCTGCTCAAGGCTAATGCTCTGTCACTTTGAGCCATAGTTCTAGTTCCAGCTCCTTTTTAGTAATTAATTGAAAATAAGAGTCTCATAGACTCCCCTGTCTGGGCTAGCTTTCAATCATCATAAATCCTTAATTCTTGGCCTCCTAAGTAGACAGGATTACAGGAGTGAGCCACTGTATATGAATATGAATCTTATATACATTCATGTATTTATATTTTATTCATATATTCATGCACACATATGAAACCTTTATATTATATTATATTATGTTATATTATAGTAAGGCCTAGTACTGATGGCTTGTGCCTATAATTATAGCTATTCAAGAAGCTAACACCTGGAGGAGCACAGTCCAAAGCCAGCCCAGGTAGAAAAATCCAAGAGACCCCCTCTCCAGCTAACCAGCAAAGTGCCAGGCTGAGGCACAGTTTAAGTGGTAGAGTGCCAGCTGTGAGCAAGAAAGCTGAGACCATTAATCATTAATCCCTGTATTCAAGCCCTAGTGCCAGTATAAAATATTATATTTATAAGAAACTATAATTATAGGTAGTATATGCAAAATATATAGTCCATTTTACCCATATGATAGCACATTATATATTTGTTATGCACTCTGCATTTTTACTTAGTAATAAATGTTAATAACATTCTGTAGCAGTGCACAAGTACTTCTAAAAGTATTCTTTAGTGTGCATCTTCCGTAAGTTATTTAACCAACTCCTTCTGATTGATGTGTAGTTCTTGCAGCTAATACACTGGTTGTAGATACATGGGATCAATTCTCAGAAATGGAATCTTTACATACTAATAGTTTTTATAGAAAATTTCAAATTGGAAACTCTATCAATTTGCTTACCATCAATGTAGGAGAAGTCTATTTCTGATATCTTTGCAAATACAATATGCAAACAAAAATAAAAGACCATTTTCAGTCTAGTAGGTGAACAGCTGTATCTCTGTGTAGTTTGATCAGCATATCTATTTGTGAAGAAGCATATCTTAGTATATTGGTTCTCTTGTAAAATGTTCTTTGCTTCTTCATGTTCTATGCCCAGTTTTCTTTTGGCGTAAGTATTTTCATACTACTTTGCCATTCTTTTTTTTTTTTTGTCAGTAGTGGAGCCTGAACTCTGGGCCTGGGCGCTGTCCTTCAGCTCTTCAGTTCAAGGCGAGCGCTCTACCACTTGAGCCACAGCGCCACTTCCGGCTTTTTCTGCTTATGTGGTGCTGAGGAATCGAACCCAAGGCCTCATGCATGCAAGACAAGCGCTCTACCACTGAGCCACCTTCCCAGCCCTTTTTTTTTCCACTTGTATATTTAAAGTTTCTTTTCATAAGATTTAGAGATTTAGAGTAAATTTCACA
>NW_012283195.1:0-1538 GCF_000151885.1 Dipodomys ordii
AGCCGGAAGTGGCACTGTGGCTCAAGTGGTAGAGCGCTAGCCTTGAGCTGAAGAGCTGAGGGACAGCGCCCAGGCCCAGAGTTCAGGCCCCACAACCAGATCCCCCCCCCAAAAAAAAAGAACTAAGAAACTGAGAGTAAGATTCTAAAACAAGGTCAGGCAGAACACATTGCATGCAGTATTAGATGCATTAGACAATGTTTATTCTTACAGCCAAAATTCCCTTTAATTTCATAATTCTGAAAGTATGAATATATGAATTAATATAAACAGCACTTTTCTTCAAAATATACTATTAGCACTGACTTTCTTTTTTTTTGAGGGGGGGAGCCCAGTCATGGGGCCTGAACTCTGGGCCTGGGCGCTGATATTAGCACTGACTTTCGAAACATAAGCTTAGTGAGGTGATTTCATTACATCCTTGTCATTTACGCGAATACAGAAAAACAGAATTTTATACTCGTCTTTTGACATTAAATTCTGTGTATGTCCAGAAAAGAGAAACACAATTTACCTTCAGAGAATCAACTAGATCGTCAACTAAGAAAAGGCGCCTGAGTTCTTTTATTGTGCAGTTCACATGGCCAAGAGCAGAATTACTGTATTTCTGAATCAATTCCTCAGATATAGCGACTTCGGATTCCAAATATGCCCTGGAAAACAAATACATATTTCTCACTGATGATTTGTCCCCAAATGTCAGTCAGCAATTATTTATATATAAGTGAAGAGATTTATAAAAATAGACTAATTTTAATAAAAAAACTTAGTGTCTCTATGTAAAGCAAAATATAAAAATTCACCAAGACTAATTTCATTGGTATGCAGTCAGCCAAAAAGCATATGCTGCCTGGGGCTGGGGGTTTTTGCCTGTAATTACGAGGCTCACGGTTTGAAGCTAGACCAGACGGAAAAGTCCATGAGACTCTTCTCTCCAATTAACCACTAAAAAGCTGGAAGTGGAGGTGTGACTCAAGTGGTAGAGCACCAGCCTTGAGTAGAGAAATCAAGTGAGAGCATGAGGAGTATACACAGAAAGGAAGGAGGGAAGGAGGGAGGGTTGAAGGAAAGATTGAAAAGAAAAAAGGGGGGGGAAAAAAGCTCCTATGTTTTAAAGCCAGATCCACCTGAGCTTGGCCTCTTACTTGACTGTGTAACTTTACAGTTATTTAGTCATGCCTCTAAGAATCTCAGTTTCCTCTCATTTACAAATGGAGATTACCATTGGGATTCACTGAATAAATAGTATTTAACATAACTAGTCCAAAGAACCATTTGATAAATGGTCCTTATGATGACAGTTTTTCCCCTTTTGTTGTTTAATCAAACTTCCTTACCAAAGACTCTAATTACTTCCGAAGCCTACACTCTTCTCAGCCTAATGTTTTTTTTGTTTGTCTGTTTTGTTTTGTTTGGGGGGGTCCGGTCATGAGGCCTGAACTTTGGGCCTGGGCACTGTCCCTCAGCTCTTCAGCTCAAGGCTAGCACTCTACCACTTGAGCCACAGCACCACTTCCGGCTTTTTTCTTTTTGCTTAT
>NW_012283196.1:0-3579 GCF_000151885.1 Dipodomys ordii
GCCTTGAGCTGAAGAGCTGAGGGACAGCGCCCAGGCCCAGAGTTCAAGCCCCACGGCCGACCAAAAAAAAAAAAAAAGAGTTTGGGGATGGAGCCTTTGGGATCGTTAAGGTATAAAATCATGTCATCTGCAAAAAGAGATATTTAACTTCTTCCTCCCCTATGTGGATCCCTTTAATGTCTTTTTCCTGCCTTATTGCTCTGGCTAAGGATTCCAGAACTATATTGAATAGGAATGGGGAGAGTGGGCATCCTTGCCTTGTTCCTGTTTTTAGGGGAATTGGTTGTAGTTTCCCCCATTAAGTATGATATTGGCTGTTGGTCTGTCATATAAGGTTTTTATTGACAAAGCCAGTTCTCGATGACTATTAAACTTAGTCAAAATCTGCCTCAAAAATAAGAACATCAAACACACAAACAAGAAAATCAGATGCATACAAAACATTCTGACTCCAGATAATACAAAATACAGTTTTCCCATATCAGCTTCTAACCATTGTAAAGCTCTTTAAGGGACAGCTATTTGTTTTATTGTTAGCATAGCTGGAAGTGTGGCTTGAGTGGCAAAAGTGCCTGCCTAGCAAGCGTGGCACCCTGAGATTAAAGCCTGTTTAGGGAGGAGGGGTCCATAGAGGCTCTGAGGTCTGAGGTCTAAGGTTCAAAGCCAGCCTTAGAAGAAAAAGCCCATGAGACTCTCATCTCCAAAATGTGGAAGGTGGAGGTATGTGACTCAAGTGGTGGAGCTCAAGTGGAGGAAAAAAGCCAACTCATACCTGGAACCATAGCTACTCAGGAGGCTGACATCTGAGGATCAAAGTTTGAAGCTAGCCAGGCAGGAAAGTCTATGAGGCTCTTAACTCCAATTAACCACCAGAAAGCAGGAAGTGGTGCTGTGGCTCAACGTAGTAGAGCACTAGCTTTGAGTAGAAAGAGCTCAGGGACAGTGCCTTGGCCCTGAGTTCAAGTCCCATGACTGACAGAAAAAAAAAAAAAAGCTAACAAGAATCCAACACTGTGAGTTCAAGCCCCAGAACCTGTACCAAAAAAAAAAAAAAAGAAAAGAAAAGAATAGTATGAACACCTATCCAACAATCACCCAGTTTACCAAATCCTAACTATGGTTGCTTTTTCTTTTCCTTTTTATGAAATAAATGATTGTAGAATATGATACTGACTTCTATGCATTAACTTGACTGGGATAAGAGATGTCCAGATAACTGATAAAATATTATTTCTGGGTGTGGATGCTTCCAGAAGAGAATTACACCTGAAATAGGAGAGGGAGTCAGGAAGATTCATCGTGAGCACTGGGTGGGTGTCATCTTATCTATTGATGGACCAAGTCGTGTTACCTAAAGGAAAGACAGAGCTCCCTCACTCTCTGCCTCCTCCTTCTTCTTCCTCTCCTTTTCCTTTCTTTCCTTTTCTTGAAACCTTCATCCTCTCCTGCCCTTGGACATTGCAACTCCTGGGTTTTAGATTTTTTTTTTCCGGTCATGGGGCCTTAACTCTGGGCCTGGGCGCTGTCCCTCAGCTCTTCAGCTCAAGGCTAGCGCTCTACCATGTGAGCCACAGCATCACTTCTGGCTTTTTCTGCTTATATGGTGCTGAGGAATAGAATCCAGGGCCTCATGCATGCAAGCCAAGCACTCTACCACTGAGCCGCCCTCCCAACTCTGCTTCTAATATCTTTAAACTTTGAATTCACACCATCAGCTTTCTCATTCTCCTGCATACAAAGCAGAAGACCGTGGAACTTCTCCGCCTCCATAATCCCATGAACTGATTCCTGTAATAAATTTATTCATTTATGTTTATATCCCATTAGCTCTGCTTCTCTGAAGAACCCTGACTAATACACAAATATAATTGGGCTTGTCCAATTTGTGTTACATTTTGAAATTTGTCCATGTTGATACATGTACCTCTGGCTCATTAATTTTAATTGCTATACAGCAAACCATTGGCTTATTGCATTATAAAAAGCCACAATTTATCTACAAACATTTTGATGTTTCCAGTTGTTACTGCTTTTTTGTGTGTGCCAGTCCTAGGGCTTAAATTCAGGGCCTGGGTGCTGCTCTGAGCTTCTTTTTGCTTAAGGCTAGTGCTCTACCACTTGAGCCACAACACCACTTCCGGCTTTTTTTTTTATGTTTATGTGGTGCTGAGGAATTGAACCCAGTGCTTCAAGCATGCAAGGCAAGCGCTCTACCACTGAGCCACCTTCCCAGCCCTTGTTCTACTTTCTTGAGCCAGTCCTAGGGCTTGAACTGGCCCTTAGCTTTTTTGCTCAAGTCTAACATTATCCCTTGAACCAATAGCTCCACTTCTGGCTTTCTTTTTGGTGGTTAACTGAAGAAAAGAGTCCCTCAAGGACTTCTTGCTGGGCTGACTTCAAACCATGATCCTCAGATCTCAACCTCCTGAGCAGCTAGGATTACAGACATGAGCTGCCAGCACCCAGCTCTGTTTGTTTAGAACATGTAGTTCCTCTTAAATTGCCTATACTTCTTAGAGATTAGTGGGGGGAGGGGGAATAAAATTAACACCATTTTTGCAAATACCTTCAGACTCGGTGTCTACTTTCCCCAAAGTCGTCCTGTGATGCTGCCTTGTCTCACAGAGACCAGGAACTTTGGAACCCTGAGTTTCCTTGGAAGAGGGTGGCACAAAGCTCATCCAATGAATAGGTATGCCCAGATCTGCCACCTGGCCCAGCTCCAGGAAGCACTTACAGTGGGTTCCACATAGACAGCAACTCATAGACCTGGGAGATGCCATTCTCCCGACCCGGCAACTGGCACCAGTGGTGCCCTTGGAGTTGGCCCACCATAACCAAGTGGCAGAGAGCTCCTGCAATCCAGGCTCAGGGCAGGATGCTGGAGACATAGAGGGAAAGCATAAGGTTTTCATTTTCTGGGAGTCGACAGCTTGGTGGGGAGGGGGAACATTTATAAACAATCCTTATAAAACAAAGACGTGTGCGCATTACTAGTCTGTTTACCGGCAGCTGGGCGGGAGGATGGATTCCAAATGTAAGAATAAGTTTCCCCAAGGTCTCATGGATGAGGGCGGAGTTGAGGGGGTGAGTGGAAGCCATTAGAATCTGACCTTGAAGAAAGAGGGGTTTGGACACTATATTAGTTTCCTGTGGCTGCTGTAACAAATTAGTACAAATTTGGTGGCTTAAAATAACACACATTTCTTCTCCTCCAGTTCTGGAAGCCAGAAATCCCAAGTCAGTTTTACTGGGCTGCAATCGAGCAGTCAGCAGGCCTGTGTTCCTGCTGTGGGCTGGAGGGGGCGGGGCGGGGGGGTGCATACGCCACGCCTCTTCCAGCTCTGGCTGCAGCTGGCATTCCCTGCTTGTAGCTGCATCACTCACTTGTCACGAAGAGCCTCTTAAGCCTTCTCATCTGGCTGTAAAATGATCTCCTTTTGCCTCCCTCTTACAAGAAGAGTATGTGTGGGCTGGGAAGGCGGCTCAGTGGTAGAGCACTTGCCTTGCATGCCTGAGGCCCTGGGTTCGATTCCTCAGCACCACATAAGCAAAAAGAAAAAAAAAGCCAGAAGTGGC
>NW_012283197.1:0-2039 GCF_000151885.1 Dipodomys ordii
AGAAAGAAAGAAAGAAAGAAAGAAAGAAAGAAAGAAAGAAAGAAAGAAAGAAAGAAAGAAAGAAAGAAAGAAAGAAAGAAAGAAAGAAAGAAATGCAATCACTACCTTACTTATGTAACTATGTATTATCTTTAAAATAAAATTTAAAAATAATAAATAAATAAATAATCCTGACCAAAAACTAAACATGTAAGCAAGAAACAAACTAAGCACTGCCATTACATTTACAATAAAACTACACAAGTAAAGAGGGAGGGAAGATAATACCATTTTTGATCAATAATTTGCAATATTGTTGACCATGTGACTGATGAAGGATGGGATTTCTGTATCATAAGGAATGCTCAACTTCATGAGAAATCACTAGACACTTTTACAAAAGGGATTGTATCCATCTAACCCCAATGTTCCCATTATCACCAACATTTGGCATATAATATATTCAACCTACTTAATTATTGCCTCTCTGATAGTTGTAAGGTGAGATCACAGTATCAGTTTCAGTACTATGATTACATTTCTCTGATGACACAGGGGACTGCTCACCTTTAATTGCTTCATTACCCACTTGAATTTCTGCTTGTGTGACATGCTTCCAGGCATTATGCTTGCTTTTATGCTAAGTCACTTAATTTTCCCTTATTGGCTTGTAGACATTTTTTATACACAAGTATGGATATCTCCCCACATACTACATTGAGTTCCTTTCATTATAATATTAATTGTCCATTTTAAGGGTCTTAAAATAGATCCCTTTAATGAACTGGATTTCTCAATGTTCTAGTATGTAGTATCATTTTTTTTAATGTTCAGTATTTTCATTGTCCTGCTTAGAAAATACTGCTGCTCACCAAAGTTGTAATAATGTGCATTTATGTTTATTGTAAAAGCCTCATTATTATGTCTGTAATATTTTGTTTTACCTGCAATCCAAATGCAATTAATTTTTATGGTGTTTGTCAATGGCTAGAGTATTTCCTTCTCTTGATTGCTCACTTGACTCAGCACTCTCTTTGGAAAACGCCTTCAAGATACGCATTTGTCTGCTGCTTTCAGAAAACAGCAAATGTGATCAGAACAGTAGTGGTTTATATTCAATATATGATTTTATCTACTTTGTAAAAACTCCTTTGATTAGTGAACTAAATACCCATGTGCTATATTGCATCAATATTCACAGAATCAGTGGTTCAAAAATCTTAATGTTAAGGCTAGAAACACTGAAAAGAATATATAAAACATAGAATAAATGCATGTGAATACAGGTGTATGAAATTATTTCCTTAATTATTTTCAATTTTTGAGGGAATAAATTGCATTAGATTTAATTAGTTTCTTTCCACCAAAGAAAACAATTACCAGAATCAAGTGACAACCTGTAGAAGAAGAGGACCTTTGTGAAAGTCATTCACAGTGTAGAAGACTCAGTATCAGAAGATACAAATAATTAAAAGAACCCCAAGATAAGTATTCAAATGTTTTTTTCCTTTCATGCAATTGTTTCTAGCATATTTATAAGATGACTTCTATGTTGCTTTGTATGTCCCTCCCCCATGGTATAACCCCTGCTTTCACTGTGTTTGATGTTGGTATAATTTGTGGAGGGGAAGGGAAAAAACAAATCGTTTAAATAGGGATACAGGTGAACCCATTGCAACAATGAGACGTACAAGTCGTTATGTCGAAAAACGAACTTTACAACTTTGGTGGGGGCGGGGAGGATCAGGTGGGGGGAGGTGGAGGGAGTATGGGAAGGGATAGGAAGGGGAAACAAAGAGGAGGCAAAAATGCTTGATAAGAAATGTACTCATTATCTTGCCGATGTAATTGTAACCCCTCTGTACGGTATTTTCACAATAAAAAAAACTTAAGCACCAAAAATAAACAACCCAGTTTATAAAATGAACAGACAAATTTTAAAAACTGGGGAGGGCCAAGGGGGGGAGATTGGAAGGGATGGGAAGGGGAAACAAAGGAGGAGGCAACAATGCTTGATAAGAAATGTACTCATTACCTTGCCCATGTAATTGTAACCCCTC
>NW_012283198.1:0-1646 GCF_000151885.1 Dipodomys ordii
AGCGCTCTACCACTTGAGCCACAGCACCACTTCTGGCTTTTTTTTCTTTTTTGCTTATGTGGTGCTGAGGAATCGAACCCAGGGCCTCATGCATGAGCAAGGCAGGCACTCTCACTGAGCCACCTTCCCAGCCCTGTAATCATATTCTTGTGTGGCATGCAGAATTCTACAATGATTTCTTATATTTTCCCTCCCTTGGGGATACAATGAGAAAACATTCCTGTGATTACATTCCTATGATTATACATGCAATGGGATTTTTCAGGTAAAACTGAAGTTACTAATCTGGTGACTGAGTTTCTCAAAGGAGAGATAATCTGGATGGGCCTGACCTAATCACACGAGCCCTTTAAAAGCAGCTTTCTTCTGCCAATGACAGTAGAGGAAATCAGAGAGATTCAAAGTGCAGAAGAGATTCAACAGGAGGAATATTTTCTGTGGTAAAATGAAGAGGGCTACAGAAAAGGACCTGATAGTGGGCCCAAGGAACTCTGAGAGTGGCCCCTGGCAACAGCCAAGAAAACCACAGGGACCTCAGTCTCACAGCAAGGAAGTGAATTATGTGAACAACCTCAATGGGATTGGAAGCAAATTCTTCCTGCAGCCCTCAGATAAGACCTTAGCCTCTGAGTGATGTCACAGTTTCTGCTTTATGAGACCCTAAACAGCAATCCCAGTTGAGTGTACCTTACTTCTGACCTATAGAAGGGTATGCGGTAATAAATGGTTATTGTTTTAAGGTACTAAACATATGATAATTTGTTACATAGCAACAGAAAATTCACATACTTTGAGAAATTATTTTTACATCTATAAGTATTCCTTTGAGAGTAAAATCCGAGGATCTAGACTTGCTAGATAAAAAGTTATACAATTTTTTTTTCCTGGCACACATCTGCTATCTTGGCTGCAGTAGACCAGAGATGATAGATACTAGGAAGGTGGAAGGAAGCCCATCTGGGGCCCTCCCTGTGAGTATTCTCAGAGTACTCCTGGGCTTCTGTGCCCTGCTTCTAGCATATGTTTAATATGGGATTCTTGCTTCCATATATGTATGGAATTTCATGAAATCCCTGGATTGTAGATTCTGGAAAGACTGAAAAGACTTGAAATGACAATAAGAAGGAGGGGGCCATAACCATATATTTGTTAAATACTATGCTAAGTGCCTTATTCTCAGTCACTGGATCTCATTGAATGTGAAATCACCCTGTGAAGTGATGTGAGAGTAACCCTCTCTTATCTCAATGGTAAGAAAATAAAGTAGGATTACATTGAGTGCTAAATGGCAGAGTCTCCTCTCAATTCAGATCTGTTATTTTCCAAATCCATGTCATTCTGTAAGGTAGTAGAGGTTCTGAGAAGGTAAGATCACAACCATCCCTCGTCTTCCTGCTTAGTCTTTTTTTATTTCACTAATCCTCTTACTAAAAAAGTTTATTGCCATGCATTGTCTCAGGTATTTCTGGCCCATGTACATTCAACTAATGTGTTACACTGATGTAAAAGTTACTGGGTTTGGGGGGCTGGGAAGGTGGCTCAGTGGTGGAGCGCTTGTCTTGCATGACTGAGGCCCTGGGTTCAATTCCTCAGCACCACATAAGCAAAAAGAAAAAAGCCGGAAGTGGCGCTGTGGCTCAAGTGGT
>NW_012283199.1:0-2170 GCF_000151885.1 Dipodomys ordii
AAGACAGCTATCAACATAAACTTTATAAAAGGAAGAAAGGAACATATATAAGAAATTGAAAACAGAAAAGAGTCAATTTTAAAAAGCAGGGTTGGAAAATGAACCCTTAGATATGTACTTAAATGTTTTTTTTTCTTTCATGCATTTGTTTCTAATGCATTTATAAGATTATCTCTTTGTTGCTTTGTATGTCCCTCCCCCACAGTATAACCCCTGCTTTCACTATATTTGATGTCGGTATAATTTGTGGAGGAGAAGGGGAAAAACAAGTCGTTTAAAGATACAGGTGGACCCGTTGCAACAATGAGAAGTACAAGTTGTCATATTGAAAACAAACTTTGCAACTTTGGGGGGGGGAGGATTGGGTGGGAAGGGGGAGAGGCTGGGAAGGGATGTGAAGGGTAAATAAAGGAGGAGGCTGCAATGCTTGATAAGAAATGTACTCATTATCTTGCCCATGTAATTGTAACCCCTCTGTATAGTATGTTCACAATAAAAAAAAAAAAAAAGCAGGGTTGGCAGCATGGCTTACTTGGTGGAGCACTAGCCAATGAACAAAAGCATCAAATATCAACTTGGAGTTCCTTTCTTGGACCAAAAAAAAAAAAAAAAAGACCAACAATACTCCTCTGACAATTTTAAAGCATGTTTAAATAAGGCGAAAAGTAAATAATATTTTCAATTACCAAAAAGATGAAGAAATTAAATCAACATCTTAAATAGCTAATAGTTTCTTTAGTTCTTTGTTCCTAACATGCTCTTTATTTTTATTTTTATTATCACACACAAAATCTTATTTTATCTGTTCTTTTCCTGTGCTATTCTATTTTAGAACTTGAGAATCAATAACTGCATTGGTAATAAGCTTATTGTCCTTAACTTCTGTTTTATTGATTCACAATATACTTCTTGAAAAGTAATGAACTATTCATAAATTCACAAACTTCAATTTCTCCAAGCTTCTCCAAGAAGGTGTATATGCCTTTCAGAAAGATTTTTTTATATGTTTTAAGTTATTTTGATTTTATGTTTATGTAATACGCTGACTCACAGCCCTTGATTGATATTTTATAGTTCAAGCAGTTCTTTAAAAAGTTCCATGAGATATTTAGGGTGAATAGCAATTTTGAGTGCATGAGGCTATTAAGCAGAAAATTATGGAAAACTTTGCATCCATTGCAGGGAGGCTACAACAAGAAGAAGAAGGTAAGAGAAATAGTGCATAGGAAAATATCTTTATCCTACGTAGCTCTTCTGGCTCCAGGTGCTCAAAACTTCAATATATTTGAGGTTGTACACAGTTGTACATAGGAGTTGCCATTCAATGCAATGGTAATCAGATGAAAATCTGACATGAAATTTTTATAAAACCACTGTGAGTTTTTATTCTCCAGAACAAGTGGTACAGAAGTCTATAGTATGTGCACTTCATATTTGATCACTTTAATTCTTTGACTGTGGAGACAACATATCATTAGTACAGATATTCATAAATGACAGTAATGAAGATAACATTGTAGAAATCCAGACAGTGCTTAAATAATTTCTCCAAAGTCACACTATAGGGATGAATCATTTCTTTTAACTTAATAGTGAAAATAGTTAAAATTGAAATTGATTTTGCTAAAAGCTTAGCATCTCTCACTGTAGAACACTTCAGAAAGAATAGCCAATAAATTGATTCGTTTAATTACATCCAAGTAAGATTGCACTTAATGTAGTGCCTTCTGTATTTTTCTAAGATTTTAGAATATTACAAATAGATTATGGTTCCTAAATATTTTTCTAATCTGTCAATTTAGAAACCTGGATCCAATTATAGAAAGCACTGTATATAAGACACAGAACTAATATCTTGAATCCATATATAGGATAAAGTTAAGCACATTTTTACTATTTCTTCATTAGTTCAAGATATGAAAGAAGGCATGTCATTTATGAATAATATCTGTATGAATGATATGTTGTCTCCACAGTCAAAGAATTAAAGTGACCAAATAGGAAGTGCACATACTGTAGACTTCTGTACCACTTGTTTTGGAGAATAAGAACTCACATTGGTATTATAAGGGAACAATTTCATGTCAGATTTTTTTTCTTTTTTTGGGTCCGGTCATGGGGCCTGAACTCTGGGCCTGGGCGCTGTCCCTCAGCTCTTCAGCTCAAGGCT
>NW_012283200.1:0-1956 GCF_000151885.1 Dipodomys ordii
CCCTCAGCTCTTCAGCTCAAGGCTAGCGCTCTACATCTTGATTCTGTGTTTTCTGATGGGTTATTGGAGATAAGAGTCTCATGGACTTTCCTGCCTGGGCTGGCTTTGAACCACCATCCTCAGATCTCAGCCTCCCTAGTAGCTAGGATTATAGGCATGAGCCACCAGCGCCTGGCTTCTCTTTCTCTCTTTTGAACTCTGGGCCTCATGCATGATATATCCTCAGCTTCGTTCACAGATATTTCTTGAAAGAAAAAAAAATCACATGGTTAAATAGCTTTAGAGAGGTGCTAAATCAAAAAACTCCTTAGTAGAGATTGAGAATGCACACAGGCACATAGGAGGATTAGACAAAAATTCAGCAATGGAAAACTTATTTAACTGTTTTGGTCTAATTTACCAAACTTTTTGTCCATGAACTACCTTGAAAAACTTTTTTTTGTTACCGAATACCCATTTAGCACCTTGTCTATGTGCTGACATTTGGAATATGCTTGATAAATTTTTCAGCAAATAGTACCAGGACAACTTGCTAATCATCTCATTAACAAATGATACCTTATATCAAATTAGATTTTAGAAAGATTAAAACTTTGAACATAGCTAGGCACAGTGTACATGATGGGAATTCTAATACTTGGGAGGCTGAGGCAAGAGAACTGTGAATATGAGGACAGCCAGGGCGTTATAGCAACACCTTGTTAAAAAAAAAAAAAGAAACACCAAAAAACAAAAATAGGTGGATAGGTAAAAAAGGAAAACATTCTGTGCTTTGAATAGGACAATTATATAAAATATAGCTTCTCGCCAGGTGCCAGTGGCTCACAACTGTAATCCTACTCAGGAGGCTGAGATCTGAGGATCAAGGTTCAAAGCCAGCTTAGGCAGGAAAGTCTGAGACTCTTATCTCCAATTAACCACCAGAAAACTAGAAGTGGTGCTGTGGCTCAAGTGGTAGAGCTGAAGAGCTGAGGGATAGCAGCCAGGCCCAGAGTTCAAGCCCCAAGACAGACAGGAAAAAAAAAAGCTTCCCAGTAGTTTGAGATCTGAGGATTTTGGTTTAAAGCTAGCCTGGGTAAAGAATTCAGAAATGCCGTATTTCCAATTAAGATGTTGGACTGGAGGTGTGGCTGAAGTGGTAGAACACCCTTCTTAGTAAAAATTTAAGAGAATGCTAGGCCCTGAATTAAAGCTCCAGTACCAGGACACACACACACACACAGAATTTATTTATTTTTTCTTTTCTTTTTTTGGTACCGGGGATCGAACCCAGCACGTTGCGCTTGCTAGGCAAGCACTTTGCCACTGAGCTACATCCCAGCCCCACACACAGAATTTAAAATATTAACAGATTTATTATTTTGAGACAGAATTCCACTGTGTAGCCAAGCTGACCCTGAATTCCTGATCCTTCTGTCTCCAGCTTGTCAGTGATGGGATTCCAGGAGCGTGTCTCGTGCCTGGCACCTTCACAACTTTAAAAATAACGTCCTTATTTTTAAGGAATGTTACTAAGATCTTACAAATTTCTAAATCTGAAAGAATAGGAATAATGCTCTTTTGATTTTTTGGCAATCTGCTTAATTCTTCCTGTTGTTATTTTTCCTTTTGCACTGCTAGGGATCCAACCCAGGATCCCTCCTTTTTATAAATAGCAAATACAATTATTTCCATTTTGAGAATTAGAAAGATCTCCTCTTACTCTTTTTTTTTTTTTTGTCGGTTGTGGGGTCTGAACTCTGTCCCTCAGCTCTTCAGCGCTCTACCACTTGAGCCACAGCATCACATGCGGCCTTTTCTATGTGGTACTCAAGAATTGAACCCAGGACCTCATGCAAGGCAAGTGCTCTACCACTGAGCCACCTTTCCAACCATCCCCACCCCCCTTTTTTTTTTTTTCTTCCCTGGTCGTGGGGCCTGAACTCTGGGCCTCGGTGCTGTCCCTCAGCTCTTCAG
>NW_012283201.1:0-2661 GCF_000151885.1 Dipodomys ordii
GGAAGTGGCGCTGTGGCTCAAGTGGTAGAGTGCTAGCCTTGAGCTGAAGAGCTGAGGGACAGCGCCCAGGCCCAGAGTTCAGGCCCCACGACCAACCAAACAAAACAAAAAACCAAAATAAACTCCCCTCAACTAGAACACTTAAGTAGCCATTTCCTGAGGTCTGAGGTCAAAAGTGAGGGGACTGGGCTCCCTGAGCTCGCGGCTGGTGTGGGAACAGCGTGAAGAGCCTGCCCTTGGCCTGGGGTGCAGCATTCTCAGGCCCAGCCTGAGGCCCCCCGGCCCTGCCCCTCAGGCCTGAGACCCCAGACCCCACCCCCCATTCAGGCCCCGCCCCTCCACGGGCCCTGCCCCTCAGGCCTGGGCCCCTCCCCAGCCCCCCATTCAGGCCCCGCCCCTCCTCAGGCCTGGGCCTCACAGCCCCAGCCCACAGCCTCGATGGCCCCCTTTCTGAGTGACTCCCCACTTCTGGCTCCTTGCCACGCCACCCCCACACTCCTAGACGATCGCCCTCACTCCAGCGAGGCCGAACCCTGCTTCCCCGGCCCCCACGGTGCCTTCTGGGTAAAATCAAAACCCGCCCAGTACTCAAAGACATGAAAGTTGGCCTTTCACTGACCTCTCTTCTTTTCAACCCAATTCAGGAACCTTCCTGTGACTTCCCTGCTCTCCCAGCACTTCCTGAACCTTCTTGACCTCACAGAGATCATGACTCTACGATGACCTTCAAATTTTAGCAACAGGCGTCGCTTCCGCCTGGGAGTTTATCTTTGCCCCTTTCCCATCACGCATGCGCATGCATATGCATAGCGTAGGCCCTCACTCCACCTGCCCCCTCCTACCCCTCCTGCAGCCTTGGTGCGCCACGCTGGGCTTCTCAGGGTCACAGGCTGTGTCATCAGCCCTGTGACGTCAGCAGCCCAGTGGTGTCATCACACACCTGACTCAGCTCTGGAGCCCAGAGCTCCAGTACACATGATGGGAAGATTGTGCCCTGAGTCAGTCCTCCCCAGGGACCACGCTGACTCAGTTTCTGAAGAAATAGACATTTACAAATATTTAATACTTTGGTTGAACCTGGTTGGCTTATGTCATATACAGTGGAATCCCCCCCACCCCTTTAACATCATCATGTGACCTTTAGGATCACTTGTACCCAGTTAAGAGGACTCATCATGAATCTCTGGATTATGATCTCTGATTAACTGGAGTAACTAAAACAGAGCAGTGGCTTTTACACAAACCAGCAGTAGCTGGGCATGTGTGTAGCTCAGTGGTCAAGTGGTTGCGTTTCATGCTTAAAGTCCTAGCTTAGATCCCTAGAACCATAATAAAACTAATTATAATAATCATAATCATAATAATACAGCCAGAAATCCTAAAACTGAAAAACATAATAATATATAAACCTAGATAAGCAATATGTATGGTTTATTTTGGTAGTACTAGGTTTTGAACTCAGGGCCTTATGCTTTCTAGTTAGGAACTCCACTATATAAACAATACCTTCAGCCCAATAGCTGAGGTTAAAAAAAAAAAAGAAGTCTTTGGCTGCATGCCAATGGCTCATGCCTTATAATCCTAGTTACTCAGGAGGATGGGATCTGAGGATGCTAGTTCAAAGCCATTCCAGGCAAGAAAATCCATGAGACTACTATTTCAAATTAACCACACTCCTGAGCTCCCATTGTGGCTCAAATGGTAGTGCCAGCCTTGAGAAAAAAGCTAAGCAAGGCCGGGCACTGGTGGCTCATGCCTGTAATCCTAGCTACTCAGGAGGCTGAGATCTGAGGATCGTGGTTCAAAGCCAGCCCAGGCAGGAAAGTCCGTGAGACTCTTGTCTCCAATAAACCACTAGAAAACCGGAAGTGGTGCTGTGGCTTAAGCAGTAGAGCGCTGGTCTTGAGCTGAAGAGCTCAGGGATGGCGCCCAAGCCCCAGAGTTCAAGCTCCACGACCGACAAAAAAAAAAAAAGCTAAGCAAAGATTCTATGTTTAGTTCCAGTGCCAGCACAAAATAATAAAAATAAGAATAGGCAGGTGCCAGTGTTTCACACTTGTAATCCTAGTTACTCAGAAGGCTGAGATCTGAGAATCATGGTTCAAAGCCAGCCAGTGCAGCAAAATCCATTACACTGAGCTCCAATTAATCAACAACAAATCCAGAAATGGAAGTGGCTCTGGTGGTAGAGCCTCAGTTTTGAGCAAAAACAAAAACAAAACTTAGGGGACAGTACCTAGGCTCTGAGTTCAAGCCCTAGTACTGGCAGTAAACAATTAAATAAACATATAAAAAACTAAGCATATGGAACCCTAGAAATACATCAGCCCTATTAATGCTTCACAATCTTGCTCTTTACAAACTCTTTTTTTTTTTGTCAGTCGTGGGGCTTGAACTCTGGGCCTGGGTGCTGTCCCTCAGCTCTTCAGCTCAAGGCGAGTGCTCTACCACTTGAGCCACAGTGCCACTTCCTCTTTACAAACTCTTAAAGAATACTTAATGAGGGCTGGGAAGGTGGCTCAGTGGTAAAGCGCTTGCCTTGCATGCATGAGGCCCTGGGTTCTATTCCTCAGCACCACATAAGCAAAAAGAAAAAAGCCGGAAGTGGTGCTGTGGCTCAAGTGGTAGAGTGCTAGCCTTGAGCTGAATTGCTGAGGGATA
>NW_012283202.1:0-1403 GCF_000151885.1 Dipodomys ordii
AAGTGGTGCTGTGGCTCAAGTGGTAGAGCGCTAGCCTTGAGCTGAAGAGCTGAGGGACAGCGCCCAGGCCCAGTGTTCAGGCCCCATGACCAGACCCAAAAAATAAATAAAGCACTCCTAGAACTTGGTCTGTGTGTGATGGGATATTCCTGCAATCCCAGCTACTCTGCAGGCTGAGTTGGGTAGAGCCGCATACAGGCCAGGAGTTTTGAGGCCAGCTTGGCTACTCAAAAACACGTCAATGATGCTTTCTCTGGTCCCTTTAAGGTCCACCCCCTCTCAGCATACCACAAAATTATGACTCCTCTGCTGCATTTCCAACCTCCCCTTTCTTTGGGGTAATGGTGGAAATTTCTTGTTTATGTAACAGGGCCTTGTTATGCTGCTAAGCCATACCTTCATCCCGGGCCTCAGGTTTTTGCCCAGCCTGCCAATGCCTTTTGTATAAATTGCATTAAAGGTCTGAGCCATGCATATATAGCTTATTTACTTTGTGTGTGTGTATGTGTGTTGTTGTGGGGCTTGAACTCTGGGTCTGACACTGTCCTCAGCTCTTCAGCTCAAGGCTAGTGCTCTACCACTTAAGCTACAGCACTACTTCCGGTTTTCTGGTGGTTTATTGGAGATAAGAGTCTTACTGACTTTCCTTGCCTGGGCTGGCTTTGAACCAGGATCCTCAGATCTTAGTCTCCTGTATAGCTAGGATTATAGGCCTGAGCCACCAGCGCCCAGCCTTATTTTTTTAAATACTGGTGATTAAATCCTGGTCCTCATGTTTAGTAATTTACCCTTTGAACCTGGTAAAACAGCTCCTGGCTTATTTTGTTTGGGAATTTTTTTTTTTTTTTGAGAAAGGGTCTTGCTTTTCTTTGCAATTTTCCTATCTCTGCCTCTTAAATAGTTGGGACTATAGTCATTTGCCACCATATCCAACTCTATATTTCTTTTTAAAACACACAAGGGAACACACTCCAAATGTACACCAAAAATATTTTTCATTATCATAAATCGGTTTTTATAGTGGCCTTGAACTCTTGACTGTTCTGCCTCTGTCTTTGAGGGCTAGAACATTTTTATTACCTTAGCAAGATTACTTTTTATTATCTTAGTAAGATTTTAAATGCCCACTTAGTTAATCCCAGTTCCTCCCCTCGGCTCCCAGCAGTCTTTTCTCCCTTTCTGAACATGCCAGACAAATGACATCATACCAGTCTCTGGTGTGGCTTGGGCCGGCCATGAATCCCGTCATTTCTGTATGCAAGGTCACATTTTGCTTGTCCATATGCAGCAGACAGGACAATTGGTTTCCAGTTTCCTCCCCCAGATAAACTTCCCTTGGGGGCTGGGAAGGTGGCTCAGTGGTAGAGCGCTTGCCTTGCATGCCTGAGGCCATGGGTTCGATT
>NW_012283203.1:0-2907 GCF_000151885.1 Dipodomys ordii
GGTTATACCATGGGGGAGGGACATCCAAAGCAACAAAGACATAATCTTATAAATATGTTAGAAACAATCGAATGAAAGATCTCTCTCTCTTTTTTTTTTTTGTCAGTCGTGGGGCTTGAACTCTAGGCCTGGGAGCTGTCCCTGAACAATTCAGCTCAAGGGTCATGCTCTACCACTTGAGCCATAGCGCCACTTCTAGTTTTCTGTTTGTTTTTTTTTTTTATTGTGATTAAGTGATTACATAATTTCCCAAATTTCACAGTATTGTGGAATAGTGATGCTTATTTAAAATCACAAACTCATTCTAACTTTCCTGGAGCAAATTGTCTATCACAGTCTATAACATATAACGGTGTACACATATACACCATACATGTGATCAGCAGCATGGGGATATTTAGTAGTGGTTTGACCAGATAACATCACCTTTTGTAGTTGACAAACTCTGAAGAGTAAATCTGCCTTTTCCTTAGTGTTTTCAGGAATAAATGAGGACAATGATTGCCTGTCCTATTGTACAAAGTATTTGGGGAGAAAATGTGTGAAATAATAGAAATTGGGAAGCATGAATCACATATAGGAGATATATATATATATACATATATATATATATATATATGCTTAATCATAGATATGCTACCTGGAAATGTCAAGGGTAGCATTTTTGGTCATAAAGCTAGGCAAAAATGAATTGTACTTAGTGAGGATTTGGGGCCAGAATACTGAGGCTTTTTTTTTAAATCAGGAATTGCTCTATCCTTCCCCATATCAGAAGAAAGAAAAGGTGGAGGAAGTGAGAGTGCTTCAGGTGATGGCAAGGGTACTGTTCTCTCAATTAACTTATTTCACTTCTGAAAAGGTTGTAAAGACAAAAACTGTCTAGAAGACTGCAATGGAGGGGAGCAGACATAAGAGTAGGGCAGGCTCAGGGTTTGCAAAGGAAGGTAAACTGAGGGAGTAAAGGTTCCATAAGGGAAGTTGTTTTACATGGACTAGAAATAGAAAGTAGAAAATGCTTTATTAAAATAAGTTAGCCAGGCACTAGTGGCTCACACCTGTAGTCCTAGATACTCAGGAGGCTGTGATCTAAGAATCACAGTTTAAAGCCAGCCCAAACAGACCTAAGACACACTTATCTCTAATTAGCTAGCAAGAAAACCAGAAGTGGATCTGTGGTTCAAGTGGTAGAGGTTCTGACTTTGCATTAAAAAGGCCAAGGGAGAGTGAGAGACCCTGAGTTCAAGCCCTAGTACTTGCACAAAACTAATTAATTAGTCAATTAATTAATTAAAAATTATGCCTTCTAGGGCTGTGGCTTAGTGGTAGAGTGCTTGCCTAGCATGCATGAAGCCATGGGTTCGATTCCTCAGTACCACATATACAAAAAGCCAGAAGTAGCACTAGGGCTCAAGTGGTAGATTGCTAGCCTTGAGCAAAAGAAGCTCAGGGACACTGCCCAGGCCCTGAGTTCAAGTCCCAGAACTGGGAAAAAAAACAAAACAAACAAAAAAAAAAACTATGCCTTCTAAAAGAGAAAGATCCATTACAATATACTTGATACTGAAAAGAATTCAAGTACTTAGAATCTTGAATCCATCAAGAGAACAAAGGTTGCCTAGTAATGCCATAATACCCTATATTTCACTTGCACCATCATTGCCACCTTCACTAGTTGATCAGGCTTAACCCCAAGGAATTGTCAGAGGCATTTCAAAGTTCTTCAATTATTTGTTAATTGATGAGCAATATCATAGAGATAGAAAATAGGGCATGAGTTCTAATTTCTGTCAAAAAATAAATAGAAGAATTAAACACAGGAATTGGTTTTAATTGAGCTGCCCTACTGATTATATTATAATAAAATATTATATTAACTCCTACACAGGAGATAGAGAATTAAGAGAGTGAGAACTTCATCCAACCAGCAGAAACACTAAGGTCTGCCCTCTGAGTGTGGACCATACAATTTTTTTAAGATGACTTCAATACTATTTATACTATTCAAAAATAGTATAAAATAGATCAAACACTCATAATATTTTGAAGAATAATACCTGTACCTCACAGTTTTATCAAACATTACATTTTGTCATATTCATTTCAGATCAATTGGAAGGAAGGATACATTACCAATAGATTTACATTACCCCTCCCTATCATTTTCTTCTTCCATGCTCCCAAGGAATCATTGACATGAAATGTTCCATAGTTTCATAATATTGTATGCTTTATTCATATGTAAGTCCCCATTGTAAGGTCTGCCCTGAGCTGTGTCAGCCCTGGCCGCTCCACCTCTTGCATAAGTCTTCGCCCTGTACCTGCATTACCTAGGTAACTGGTATACCTGGAAGCAGTCACCTCCCTCTCCTGCTGGGCCACATCCTGGGCTGCCCTTGGTCATGCCTCTCATCTGACTGTAGGAGGGTACTAGGTCCTGATGTCACATCAGATCCAGTGTGGCCACACCTCTTCCTGTCCCTGGCCCAGATAAGTCCACTTCTCCACCATGCACAGCAAGGCAGCAGCGGTTCAGTAAAATCAACTTCTCTTCCTACCTAAATACTACTTTGTGTTCTTTTATTAGCTACCTAATTAAATCTATTTAATTTACCTTAGACCCATATAACATTGAGTTTTAGGTTTTCAAAATGTATATTAAACACTATTTATTTTTTATTTTTGCCAGTCCTGGGACTTGAACTCAGGGCCTGGGCACTGTCCCTGAGCCTCCTTGTGCTCAATGCTAGCACTCTACCACTTGGGCCACAACTCCACTTCCAGGATTTTTGAGTAGTTTATTGTAAATAAGAATCTCAAAGGAGGTTGGGAAGGTGGCTCGGTGGTAGAGTGCTTGCCTTGCATGCATGAGGCCCTGGGTTCGATTCCTCAGCACCACATAAGCAAAAA
>NW_012283204.1:0-1566 GCF_000151885.1 Dipodomys ordii
GGTTTTCTGGTGGTTTATTGAAGATAAGAGTCTCATGGAGGGGCTGGGAAGGTGGCTCAGTGGTAGAGCGCTTGCCTTGCATGCATGAGGCCCTGGGTTCCATTCCTCAGCACCACATAAGCAAAAAGAAAAGCCGGAAGTGGCGCTGTGGGCTCAAGTGGTAGAGCGCTAGCCTTGAGCTGAAGAGCAGAAGGACAGCACCCAGGACCAGAGTTCAGGCCCTACGATCGGACCCAAAAAAAAAAAGTCTCATGGACTTTCCTGCCCAGGCTGGCTTTGAACCCTGATCCTCAGATCTCAGCCTCCTGAGTAGCTAGGATTTACAGGCGTTTGCCAAAGGTGACTGGGAGAGTTTTTCTTTACCAAGAGGTTTTGCCCTTTATTATTATTGTTCTGTTTTCTGATTTCACATTTTCCCCCCATGTATATCCTTTTCCAAGGGAAAGGGGCTCAGGAGAGAGAGTTAATTTTCTGCAGCAGGAGGGACTAAGGCTAGACAATAGAAGGACCTTTCTGCCAGTGAATAGTAACTCAGATACTTGATTTTTGGTGGGAATCATCTCACCTTTTAATCTTTAAGTAGTTGTGCAATGGGCTGTCATTTATGAATACAATGCATCCTGATCAGTGTCACCGCTTTCAACAAAAGGTTACTTTTGTTTTGTTGTTGTTGTTTGTCAGTTGTGGGGCCTGAACTCTGGGCCTGGGCACTGTCCCTCAGCTCTTCAGCTCAAGGCAAGCACTCTACCACTTGAGCCACAGTGCCACTTCTGGCTTCTACTTATGTGGTGCTGAGGAATCAAACCCAGGGCCTTATGCATGCAAGGAAAGCACTCTACCACAGAGCCACCTTCCCAGCCCAACAAAAGGTTACTTTTAAAACAATATGCCATTTTCTTTATTCATCCTCATTTATCATTTAAATTTTTTAAATATTTTTGAGTTTTAACTACTCGCCAATAATTTATTTTCATTCATTTTCCCTTGAGTTCCTGATTCGAACAAAAGGGGCAATTGGTGAAGGCTTTTCCATAGCTGTTAAACAACTTTTCAACGTGTATTATATAAAAAATAAATAAATTATGTAACTTGAGGGTAGGGAATGGAGGAGGGAAATGGGGGAGAATGAAGGAAGAGGTGCTTTGACCAAGAAGCATTGTACTGATAACCTGACTTATGGGATTGTCACCCCTTTGTACAACTATTTAATAAGAAGAAGAAGAAAAAAATTTCTTTTCCATCCAACAAAAATCAACAACAACAAAAATACTAGTGTAAGCCATGTACTGGTGGAGCTGTCAGCACATCCTAGCTACACAGGACCTCAGCTGGAAGGACCTCACTGGTATTTAGCCAACTTTATATTAGAGCTTGTAAGATATCATCAATGATACTAAATACTGACTGAAAATCAAAATCACCTGGAAGTTTTTTGTGTTTTTTTTTTTTTTTTTGTCAGTCATGGGGCTTGAACTCTGGGCCTGGGCGCTGTCCCTCAGCTCTTCAGCTCAAGGTGAGCGCTCTTCCACTTGAGCTACAGCACCACTTCCGGTTTTCTGGTGGTTT
>NW_012283205.1:0-6312 GCF_000151885.1 Dipodomys ordii
GCTGTGGCTCAAGTGGTAGAGTGCTAGCCTTGAGCTGAAGAGCTGAGGGACAGCGCCCAGGCCCAGAGTTCAGGCCCCACGACTGGACCCCCACCCTCAAAAAAAAGAAGAGATTATTACTTCTTTCAATATTGCAAAGTCACTTTTTATAAATGGTTGTGTGTGCTATGTAACAATTTCCCCAAAATGCCTCAGGGTGAATACAGCAGGCTAATAATAGACTATGTCATTTTGCAACCAGTTTCTTGTATATAAAGATGCTTATTTTCAGATATGCACAATTAAAATATGTGAAGTTAAAACCATATTCTCTAGATAATATTTATTGCCTGACAAATGATACTATGGTGGCATTTTTAATTATCATGACTCTATTTGTAAATATAAAATTAAAACAAAGCAGCTGTCATTGTAAATAAAGTGCTTACTGTAAATACATTATTTAATCAGTTTGACTGATGTACAGATAAAAGTTTCCGCATTAGATGTTTTTCAACCCTGATAAGTCAGTTTCACCAATTTACAAGTGAGATGATAGCATAATCTTAGTTTAATAACAAAATAAATCTGAATGTTATTACAACCTTTATGACTGTGAATGATCCAGTTGGATTCATTCCCAATCTATATCTGGATTGTCATCATTTTTCTGAGAAAAGTTACTTTTGTTCATATGTATAATGTTATACATCCATACACAGACTTGCTTTGTAAAATTGTCGAGTCCTAACCAGTCACCTTTGACTGCCCTCCAAAATGTTTTGGTGGGACAGAAAAGTGTGGAGGTGACTCCAAAGTTGTTGCTTTATGATGTTTTTGAAGTAACCCATTGTATCTTCCATTAGAGTAGAGGTTTGCTGGAAGAAAACCCCTGCCCAGCTGTAGACAGCGTGCTGATGCTTGGGGTGTCTGCTCTCAGATCTCCTAATGGTGCCTCACCTTGAGTCCTTGTGTTTCAGTGAACCCACAGCTTCGGTGCCCCCTCAATCAGATGTGTACCGGATGCTCCATGACAACCGAGATGAACCTACCCAGCCGCGCCAATCCGGCTCCTTCAGGGTTCTCCAGGAGTTAGTGAATGACGGTGCAGGTGAGCAGCCATTAGCATCTGCTAAAACGTTCTGATCCCCATGTTACCAGGAGGGCGTGGGAGGGAGGGACAGCGACGCACTGAGATCGAAGGCTCCACGTGATTTCTTCATGGGCCAGCAAGGGCACCTGTGCTCAGCAGGACTTGGGCAACGTCTTGTTTAGGAAAAGTTTGCAGGACATGTGCAGAGAGCCACAAAATGAAGCCAGTCATTCACAAAAATATAGTTGAAAGCACCAGAGATACATTCCATCCATGGTAGTCGTGGGCTAGCATCATAAGATTCCATTTTAAACAAATATGCTGTAACTTCTCAGCTTCTCCTCATCCTTTAGGCTATCATCCATGTTCAAGGAAAAGTAAATAAATCATAGTGATCCCTGACTGGTTCAAACCCCAATACCATCAAAAACTAATTCTAATAGCAAACCTTTACTGTATTCTGCATTGTGTGAAATACCTGGCATACATTCTCATTAAGGTTCATAATAAGTCAATGAAGGAGCAGTTATTATGTTCCCTATTTAACAAATAAGACACTGAGGCATGGGAAAGATGGGCTTGTACAAAGCCACACAGACAGTAAGCTGGGCTGCTTGCTGCTCCTGCCCTCCTCTGGGCTTATACTTTAACCGATGCTTTCATGTCCCAGAAGATACATGCTTTTCTATAAAAGCCACAAAAACAGGCTGCGAATGTGGCTTAGTGGTAGAGTGCTTGCCTAACATGCATGAAGCCCTGGGTTCAATTCCTCAGTACCACATCAACAGAAAAGGCTGGAAGTGGTGCTGTGGCTCAAGTGGTAGAGAACTAGCCTTGCACCAAAAAAAATCTCGGGGACAGTATCCAGGCCCATGAATTCAAGCCCCAAGACTGGCAAAAATACACAATGCCCTATCAGGATAGGTTCTAACAAAAAAAAATGGGAATGAATGTTGGTAAGGATGTGGAGCTAAGGGGAATTTTTGTCCCTTCCTGGTGCAAATGCCAAATGGCACAGCCATCGTGGAAAACAGAATGATGGTTCTTCAAAAAAAATAAACATCAAATTCACAGATGATCTGGCATTCCACACCTAGATATGCACCCAAAAGAAAAAAAGATAGGTATTTGTACACCAATGTTCACATTATTCATAAGAACTAAAGAGGGCAGCAAAACTCAAATGTTTATTGACAGATGATACCTAACATATAACATATATACATATGATAGAATATTATTCAGTCTTCAAAAGGGATGACATGCTGATACATGCTGCAACATGGCAGATCCTTGAAAACATTATGCTAATGGAGAAGCCAGACATCAAGGATGAGATTCTCTGATTCTACTTACATGAGATGTCTAGAATAGACTAATTCAGAGTGACAGAAATCCAATAGCAGCTGCCAGGGGCTGTGAGGAGGAAGGGATGGAGCAAGTTTCTGGCTAGGGATGTTGGGAACATTCTGGGAAAGGAGACTAGTGGTTTTCTACATTGTGGATGGACTTAATGACATTGACCTGCACCTTTAAAAGTGGTTAAAACTCTCCATTCTCTGTTACCCATGATCTTCATAAGAGAGATGACTTCTGTAGATCTGAGCATTTGAAACAGCTCCCTCCAATAACACCGTCTGGTTACGGATTCCATTTTGAAAAGCTCTCTTGCAAGAACCAAGTCTCCTCCCCATCCCGCTCCTTCTAAAATGACAGTGCAGGTGCAGGAATCCTCAGACTAAGGATTCCTTAAAGTGCCTGAGGTAAAGTAGAGACAAAGACCATGCAGGAGCCGTTTGCTTCTTGCCATAAATAAAAACACTTTTGCCTTTCAGATGACCGTCCAGCTGGGACCCGAAGTGTGAGAGCTCCGGTTAGCAAGCCCCACGGAGGTGCTGGCAGTGCCCCGAGGATGCCCCTCTGTGATAAGTGCGGGAGTGGCATTGTGTACGTCTCATTTTTAACGTTAAGACCTTATACAGGAAAGACAATTGTGAAAAAGTTCAATTTCAACTCCTTGACTTTAATTACCTGTATAATATTTTGATGGTTGCTTAGCTGTAATGCCAGATTGGCATATAATATGAATCAAATTTTGGTTTACTTTCAGAAATACTCTTGAAAAAAAAAGTGTACCTGCTAGGCACCCTAGCAACTCAGGAAAATGAGATTTTGAGAATCATGGTTCAAATCCAGCCTAGGCAACAAAGCCTGCTGGAGGCATGGTTCAAGTGGTAAAGTGCCAGCCAAACAAACTGAGAAAGCTCAAGGCCATGAGTTCAAATTCCAGTACCAAAGAAAGGTCCAAATGTGTGTATAAAAATAATATCAAGAACCATGGTTGCACTTTTAAAAACTCTCTTTTTGTTAATGGATAATCTTTGAACATCCTTTCTGTATAAATCCAAGGAAGCATATAAACAGGTCTTCAGGTTTTTCCCTGACACAAACTATCTTTACCTAATTTTTAAATTAGACAGCAATTAAATAAATAAGTTTAAGGCATACATTCACATCCCATTCCAAGGGACATCATGCTTAAAAGCCACATTTGCTAATTCAAATCTCTAATTGAACAAAATTATTTTCATCTCTCCATTTCATGTGTCCCACATGATTGCATCCACCTTTTATCTGCTCCCCTCATGAGCGTAGGCAGCATTTGTCCTCAGCAGGAAATATCTGTCCTGTTATCTAAAGTACATGTAAGAGGGCAATGGAGGATGGGTCTGACTAGAACCAGAAAAGAAATTGGGGACCAAAAGAAAAATATAGCAACCAGGCATGGTGAGGTGAGGCATGCCTGTAATCCCAGGAGAAGGAAGAGGCAAGAGGCCAGGGAATCAGGAATTATGAATCATGAATTAAGGGGGAAATTACCCAAATCTTATCTCAGAAGCAGAATACAAAAAAACTGGGGGCATGGCTCAAGTGATAGGGCCTATAGACAACCCACAACTTTGCTCAAAGTCAGAATCCTTTGCAGGATGTGTTTGACATACCTCTCCCTCTTTTTTTTTTTTTGTCCTGGGGTTTGAACTCAGGACCTGGGCACTGTCTAAAGCTTCTTTTGCTCAAGGCCAGTGCTCTACCACTTAAGCCATAGCTCCACTCCTGGATTTTTCTGAGTAGTTTATTGAAGATAAGAGTCTGAGACTTTTCTGCCTTGAATGGCTTCAAACCATGCTCCTCAGATCTCAGCCTCCTGATTAGCTAGGATTACAGGCTAAGCCACCAGCACCTGGCTCACATCTCTCTCTTAGAGAGAAATAGGGGTCAGGCATGACCACAGGCAAGACCCTACTTTTTTTCTATAGAGTATTTGTTTGAGGATCTGAAAACTACTCATCAGGGTCTAAGGGCAGCCTACGATGGCTTGTGATAGACAGCTGTCTTCATTTGCCTGTGCCAGCGGTGCACAATGTTACAGCTGGAGGCTGCTTCCAACCAGCTAATTCCTGTCTTAGGGGTCCTATATGCCGCTCTGAGTCTCTCACTTGAATTTGATTTCCCCACAGTGGTGCCGTGGTGAAGGCCAGAGATAAATACCGGCATCCTGAGTGCTTCGTGTGCGCTGACTGCAATCTCAACCTCAAACAGAAGGGCTACTTCTTCGTGGAGGGGGAGCTGTACTGTGAAACTCACGCGAGAGCTCGCACGAGGCCCCCAGAGGGCTACGACACAGTCACTCTGTACCCCAAAGCTTAAGCTCTTGGCACACACTCACGCAGCCCCCCGCACCCATACACACTCAACCCTGGCTTAGAGCAGGAGCCCCCAGACCTGAGGCCAAAGCTTTTAGACGTTATCTTATTGAGACGAAATGGGAGGCTTTTGTAAAGCAATCACTTTTTCTATGTCACTGTCCACCATTTACAGTTTTAGTACAAGCATCCTGTGTGTAAACACCAAGATACTGGGGACTAGGAGGGTCTAGTTGTCTTACTTTGATGGTTGATTGGAGAGGAGGGGCAATTATAGGAAACACCAAATAACAATCTTGTATTGTAACTATTCTGCGGTGGTCTTCATTTGTTTCAACTATTATGATGCATGTCAGAAAGAAATTTCCAGGATTCCTCTAGCTCCATATCTCAATATCTCAAAATGTCATACATAAAACATTTTTTAAATGCCTAAATTCAGTTGAAAAATCAACCTTTCAACCAGAGGGCCAGCTCCTCCTTTGGCATAGCCACACTAAAGGGAACTGTCTTCTTTCATTTTTATAGCTCACTCTTTCTAGTGAGCCCCACACTTCTGTTGATGGGAGGGACACTTAATTCTGCTAAATGAACATAGGTCTGCCTATTTCCAATTAAAAGTGTATTTTGCTCGGACCCGGTCTGTTTGGAGTTGAAATTCTCTTTCATGTAAAGGCATAGTCAAACTGAAGGTTCAAGGTCTATCCAGGCTTTTTTCTCAATGCTGACACAGAAAGTGAAAAGTAGCTATGGGGGGAGGAGGGGGAACCCTGAAAATCAACCTCAATTTACTGTCTGGAATTTTGAAAGAGCACAAGAATTCAAAGCACCAGCAACTTATGGGCCAGAGGATGAAAGTTAGGACTACCATGAGGAGGACTGAGTGGACACCAGTTTAGAAGCATTTAATCCCAAGAGACTCTGTCTCCTTACACAGCCATACACACTACTGGAGGACTGTGAGCATTATCTCAAAAAGCTGAAATGGAGCATTTTTGAGGATAAAAAGGGGGAAATCCTGGGTGATCTAGGTACTGTACTGAAAAGAAGATAAGAAACTATGAAAGACTCATGAGAAAAATTTACATGGATGTCCACTCCAGATTAGACATTGAATCGTGTTTTGCCTAATATTAGATTTTATTTGTTGCAGAGTGCATAATGACTGCTTAAGTTTTGCTTTAGAAAGGAAATTTATAATAGACGTAAACTAGTATAACACTAATCTGAAATTTAGGAAAGATACAACATAGGTAGGTTAGACTGTGTAACAAAAAAAGCCTATGAAGCATACCCTATATTCTTAACGGAAGTAGAGCTATGGCTCAAATGCTAGAGTGCTAGTCTTGAGCAAAACAGCTTAGGGACAATGCCAGGCCCTGAGCTCAAGTGGAAGTTTAAAAAACTCTGTTTTCAAAAAAAGCAAACAGGGGCTTGGAAGGTGGCTCAGTGGTAGAGCGCTTGCCTTGCATGCCTGAGGCCCTGGGTTCAATTCCTCAGCACCACCTAAGCCAAAAGAAAAAAGCCGGAAGTGGC
>NW_012283206.1:0-2211 GCF_000151885.1 Dipodomys ordii
TGGAGGGGATGTGGAGAAAGAGGAACCCTATTACACTGCTGGTGGGAATGTACACTTATACAACCACTTTGGAAAGCAGTCTGGAGGGTCCTCAGAAAGCTAAATATTGACCTCCCCTATGACCCAGTCATACCACTCCTAGGCATCCATCCTGAACAACAGGAACCAGTATACAAGGACACATGCACCTCCATGTTTATTGCAGCACTGTTCGCAATAGCCAGGATATGGGAACAACCCAGATGTCCCACCACAGATGAATGGATCCAAAAACTGTGGTATCTATACACAATGGAATATTATGCAGCCATTAGAAAGGACAAAATAATGGCATTTGCAGGGAGATGGATGGAGCTAGAAGAAATCATGTTGAGCGAGGTAAGCCAGGTTCAAAGAGACAAATGGCACATGGTCTCCCTGATAAGTGGATGTTAAATCCAAAATGCTAGGTGATATGACAAAATTAACAGGACTTAAGAGACAAAGGACTTCCACTCATCTGGTCAAATCACTACTAAATAACCCCATGCTGCTGATCACATGTATGGTATATAAGTGCACACTGGAGGGAAACTAGGAGGAGGATACAGAACTAGAGGGAATCAGGGAAAAAAATACAACAGCTGCACTGGACATTGACCAAAATGAACTAAGCAACTCAATGTCAGCAATGGGAGGGAGGGATCAAGTGGGAAAGAGGGAACAGCTGATGCTATGCAAAACAAAAGAAATGTACATATCACCCAATGTGGAAGAAATAACTGTATTGCAAAGCTTATAGAACTCATACATGTTATAGACCATGATAGACAATTTGTCCTATGAAAGTTAGAATGTGTTTGTGACTTTAACTAAGCTTCACTATCCCACAATACTGTGAAATTTGGGAAATTATGTAATCACTTAATCACAATAAAGAATTTGAAAAAAAAAAAAAGAGAAAGATCTGACCTGATTTTTTTGTACATCCACCGAATGTTTCTAATTCATTCTAGGTCGCACCATTAAAAAAAAAAAAAATCACCATTAAGCCTGAAGCTGGTGGTTCACACCTGTAATCCTAGCTACTCAGGAGGCTGAAATCTGAGGATCGCTGGTTCAAAGCCAACCCGGGCAGGAAAGTCCCTGAAACTCTTATCTCAAGTAAACCACCAGAAAATAGAAAGTGGCACTGTGGCTCAAGTGGTAGAGTGCTTGCCTTGAGCTGAAGAGCTGAGGGACAACTTCCAGGCCCAGAGTTCAATGCCCACAACTGACCAAAAAAAAATCACTGTTACTAATCAGTCATGTTTGTACACGGCTGTAATTCCAGGTCATGGAGGCAGGCAGAAACACAAGTTCAAATCCAGCCTGACTGGGAGCAAAGCCTTGTTAGAGAGGGGATGGAGAGAGAGAAGGAGAGGAAGAGGGAGAAAAAATGGGAAATAGAGAGAGAGAAGAATAAACATAACAATCTCAATTTCAAGCAACAATCAAAGACTAGGTGAACAAGGACACAGGCAAAAACTCCACTCATTAATATCTGCAATTAAAACCAATCTTCAGGCTTGGAAAGGCTCCTTTGAATTCCATGCAGATCACTGGACTCATTCCACACTTAACAACATGACGATTGCAAGATTGTACACCTCCAAAAATAATAGGGAAGACTCCTGCCTGGCTGTCTGGAGCCCGATAAACAACTCCATTAATTAAAAGGTACAAGTCATTAGCATATGTTGCTACCATTACTCTGTATTCTCTTTAATGCCTTATCATACCGGGTTAAACTTTATGCTTCATCTGAGAATTTTATTTATTCATTTAAACAGCAGTTTGTACTTGATACTTATTAAATAGTATTGTTAAAAAGCATAATCTTTTTGTTTTTACAGAGAAGTTAATCCTTAATATAGTCATTGTTTACAGAAATTTAAGATGTGGAGTAAGTAATGTTTCAAAGGCAAAAGCATGAGTGCATAGTAATGTAAATCAATGTGTGCAAATGGTTATTGAATAAATACCCCCATGGCTTTACTATATAGTTGTTAAAATCTTCATGTAAAATATCACATCATGACTAGACAACAAAAAGAATATAAGCGGGCTGGGAAGGTGGCTCAGTGGTAGAGCGCTTGCCTTGCATGCTTGAGGCCCTGGGTTCGATTCCTCAGCACCACATAAGCAAAAAGAAAAAAGCCGGAAGTGGTGCTGTGGCTCAAGTGGTAGAGC
>NW_012283207.1:0-2294 GCF_000151885.1 Dipodomys ordii
TCCAGTCGTGGGGCCTGAACTCTGGGCCTGGGCACTGTCCCTCAGCTCTTCAGCTCAAGGCTAGCGCTCTACCACTTGAGCCACAGCGCCACCTCCGGCTTTTTTCTTTTTGCTTATGTGGTGCTGAGGAATCGAATCCAGGGTCTCGAGCATGCAAGGCAAGCACTCTACCACTGAGCCACCTTCCCAGCCCTTGCTTTTCTTTTTAAATGAGAATTTAGGATAAGATTTGGGTATGGTACAAGTATGTTTTATGCAATGGGCTTATTTAATATAGACACTGTTATCTAGAAATAAATTAAAATGTTAAAGAAGTGTACTAGTATAACATTTTCTGAAAGAAAGTAATTTGATGTCACCTAGCTTGTTTGTATGGTACAATATTATTTTAATCCAGATATTTCCATATCATTGGTATATACAGTTGTAATTTATGTTTGTGTAGTGTTCTCAAAAATAATACGAGGCCATTCTTTCTTAGGTACATTTGGTGTGTTTGCAACAATTGATATGAAGAAATTGTACTTGAGCTTTAACTCTAAAGAGAAAGTGAACTGTTTGAATTTTATACCCTGAAATGAAATTGTATTAAGTGAACAAATTATTTTTTCCAGGTAGACTCCAGGTTAAAAGCGCTTAATGCAACATTCAGAGTGAAAAACCCAGACAAGTAAGGTTTTTGTTTTTTTTTTTTCGTAACAGTTACAATGTTTTCAATGGTGCCTATCATTCTATTTAATTTTTCATTTCTGAATGTATGCAATTTATTTGCTAAATATTTGAAGTAGTAATTCACATTTAGTAAATCTTATGAGTCTAAAACTGATTTTGAAATTTGGCAATTTAATTGGGTTTAAGATTGTAAATTTCTGAAATTTTAGAATTAAAATCACCTTTTCCTAAAAGTATTCATTAAGTGTTGGAGGTGTCAGAAAAATGAGGAAAGTAATTTTATTTTTCTTGTATGATTTTGCTTGTTAAATGTGTGCACAGCTTAGGAAAGTTATATATTCTACATAATAACAATCTACTTTGTATACTAAGAAAATGATAGACAAATGCATACTTGCATAATAATTTTATAGACATGTACTTATAGGACAAGTAAGTAGTTATCTTCACTGTTGTCAGTTTGGTGTTTGTGAGGACATTTCTGTATGGAAGCCAGTGTATTCAGAAATGACTCATTGGATAAACCTTAGATACTGGAGTTTTAGGGTTACTTCTCTAATTTGTTGTGCGTTTAGGCTCTTAGTCCTTTAATGTGGCAGTTTAGTTCAGTTAGTGGAATTTTGTTTTGTTTTGCTTTGGTGCTGAGGCTTAAACCTTGGACCTCTGGTTTGGTTCTCTCCTTCCCCCCCCTCCCCCCCACAGCTGCACAGCTGGCACTCTACTACTTGTATTTGTGTTCTGGCTTTTTACTGTTAATTGGAAATAAGACTCTTTCAGATTTGTCTGCTAGTGCTGAGTTCAAATTGAGATCCTTGGATCTCAGCTTTCTGTGTAGCTAGCTATAATTATAGTTGTGATTTACTGGCACAAGCCAGGAAAAGTTTTTTCTCTTAGAAATGTGCTTAGACAGGTCAGATACTAGTGGTTCACATATGCAGTCCTAGTTACTAGACTGAGAGGATTGAAATTCCAGACCAGCTGAGGCAGAAAAATTCAAGAGACCTCTTCTCAATGAAGAGTTGGAGGAGATAATAAGTGCGTGTTTTTTACCTAGGACAGGAAGCCTAACAGGCAGATCTCAAGGTGAGACCCTATCTTAAGCTAAGTTTGTGAATTTGGTGGGTGCACATTTATTAGAGTTTCAAGTAGGCACTATTCTATTTTATTGATACTTTAATGTTAACCTTTTGCTAGTATTTTATTAAATATTTTCAATCTTAAATATTTTATCAACTGAATTTATTTTAATGATCTTCTGAGGTTATCTGAATTGCTAAATTTTATTTACCATGCATATTTTTTTCCCAGTCCTGGGGCTTGAACTCAGGGCCTGGGCACTGTCCCTGGGCTGCTTTTGCTCAAGGCTAGAACTTTACCACTTGAGCCACAGCCCCACTTCTATCTACCTTCTTCTGAGCAGTTTATTGGAGATAAGATCGCAGGGACTTTCCTGCCTGGGCTGGCTTTGAACCACTATCCTCAGATCTGAGTCTTTTATTTATTTTTATTTTTTATTTTATTTTTTTCCGGTTGTGGGGCCTGAACTCTGGGCCTGGACGCTGTCCCTCAGCTCTTCAGCTCAAGGCTAGCGCTCTACCACTTGAGCCACAGCGCCACTTCTG
>NW_012283208.1:0-1550 GCF_000151885.1 Dipodomys ordii
CGGTCGTGGGGCCTGAACTCTGGGCCTGGGCGTTGTCCCTCAGCTCTTCAGCTCCAGGCTAGCACTCTACCACTTGAGCCACAGCACCACTTCCGGTTTTTTTTTTTTCTGCTTATGTGGTGCTGAGGAATCGAACCCAGGACCTCATGCATGCAAGGCAAGCACTCTACCACTGAGCCAACTTCCCAGCCCTAGCCACTCTATTTAAAATCCACAGTCCTTCCCTTAATTTCCCCATAGCAATGTTCACCTCCTCCTAACTGTGTAATTCAGGGTGGGCTTTTGTTTGTTTTGTAGTTGTTTGTTTGTACCAGCTCTGGGCCTGGGCCTGTCCCTTAGATTTCACTTGAGGCTGGCACTTTATTATTTGAGTCCCAGCACCACTTTTTGCATTTTGACAGCTAATTGGAGATAAGAGTCGCCTGGATTGTCCTTCCTGGGCAGGCTTTGAACCTTAATCCTCAGATCTCAGATCTCCTGAGTAGCTAGGATTACAGTCATGAGCCACCAGCATCCAGCTGTAATTTATTTCTTTGTTTGGGAAACTATCTCTTCATCTCCCCTTTTTCTGTGGTGTGTATTGATTCAAGAGTGCACAAGATACAGCCTACCACATTATAGGTGCTCAGTAGGGAAGGAAGGAAAGAAGGAAGGAAGGAAGGAACGAACAAATAGTGAAGGGTCCCAGGGTAAGGTGATCAGGAGCCAGCAATGAAGGAAGCTGGTGGTACTGCCATCAAAGCTGAACTGAAGCTTGAGGCTGCTAGAACTCCCCTAGCTAGGCCCAAGGCAGGTATTACAAAGCGTGGAGGTCATTGGAGCCTAGAGAGTCACAGGACAACGCAGGCTCAGTACTCACGGCCAGGACTAGAGAAGTCATCTTCAGGTCCCACACCTGTCTTTCCTGATGACCCATTCTTCTGAACCCACTTGGCCCCCGTGGGAGTGGGGATCCAGCTCCAACCACAGAGATCATTGAGAGTGTCAAAAGTGCACATTTTCATCATGCAAACTGAGAGAGAAGAGAGGAAGGGCTAGCCACACACCGTGGTTCATGTCTGAAATCCACTACTCAGGAAGCTGAGATCTGAGGATCATGAAGCCATCTTGAGCAGGAAAGTCCATGAGACTCTTCTCTCCAATTAACCAGTAAAAGGATGGAAGTGGAGCTGTGGCTCAAGTAGTAGAGTGCCAAGGGTGGTGTCCAGGCCCTGAATTCAAGCCCCAGTAGTGGCACAAAAATTAAGAAGGAGGGAGCTGTGTGTGTGCACTAAGGCTTGAACTCAAACTGGAGGCTTCCTGCTCTTGCTCTGCCCTTGGCATTCTTGCTCACACCTGGCATTTTATTTTATTTTTTAATCTTTTATTTTTTTTTTCCGGTTGTGGGGCCTGAACTCTGGGCCTGGGCGCTGTCCCTCAGCTCTTCAGCTCAAGGCTAGTGTGCTACCACCTGAGCCACAGTGCCACTTCCGGCTTTTTTCTTTTTGCTTATGTGGTGCTGAGGAATTGAACCCAGGGCCTCAGGCATGCAAGGCAAGCACTCTACCACT
>NW_012283209.1:0-1576 GCF_000151885.1 Dipodomys ordii
CCAGGACTGGAGTTTGAACTCAGGTCCACATGTTTGCTAGGCAGGTGCCTGTTTTGGTTTAGGAATTTGTCCCGACCCACAGGACTTCAACCAGGGCCATGAACCTAAGCGAGAAGGAATGAAGGGACAAGAGACACGAAGAAGGACAGCAAGACAAGGATTCTGATCAAGCTGCCAAATTTTATTTTTCACACAAGGGTATTTATATGCTTGGACTTAGGGCGTGGTGCAAAGGTGGTCGTTAGTAGATTTAGGACGGGGTGAAAAGGTGGTCATTAATAGCTGCAGGGTGTTTACTTTAGGGCGTGGTGAAAAGGTGGGATTCTGTAAACTCAGCCTCAGGTTGTTCCAGTGAGATAGTTAAGCTTATTAAGTTTGTGAGACTTAACTTTTGGCTCCCAACAGGAATTTATTTATTTATTTGAGAATTGGAATGTCTTTTCATATATATTTGTTATTATATTTTGCTGTCTCTGAATTAATTATATTTTGTCTTCCAGAAATAAACTGTTCATGAGTTTTATATTATGTTCTATTCTAAGAAACATGATGAAATCTATGTAATGTAGCTCCATTTTGTATAGGATTATATATATCCTTCCTTTGTCTAGTGTATCCATACTGTATATACAATGTGGCCTTTGGTTCTTTGGTAGAAATGTCAGTTACCAGATCAAGAAGTATCTCAAAGTGACTGTTCAGACTATCCTTACTTTACTTAATAACTTCACCAAAGAATAAAGGTTATAATATTGGCAATTAGATCATGGCTAAAAGAAGCAATAAATAAAGGAAAAGGTAAAACTTCTTAAGGTCAGAAAAAGGTTGTAGGCTGAGATTAAGATATATGGTAAGAGTCTTCCATCTGTGAAGCTGTGAAGAAAGAAAAGTTTTGCTATCATATTTTAGAAGGCAATAGTTTAAATTGCTGTATGTAAGAAGTTCTTAGTTAAAATGGAAAAGCCATGTGTAAAAAAAAAGGTGTACATAGAGTTCATTATTTTCTGGTATTTTAGGTATCCATTTGTGGGTGCAGACTCTTTACATTGTACCATTGTGTAGAGGGTACAAATACCGTGTAATTCTACCAGGGCATATGCATGAAATTGTAATACCATCTTGACACATAAACTAGCACTGGCTCCACACCTGCTCTGTAAATTTGAGAGTTTGAATCCTGTCATAATATACTGATTGATTGATTTCTTTTTATGTGTGTATATGTGTGTGTAGCACATGTGCCAGTACTGGGATTTGAACTCAGAGCCTCACACTATTGCCTTTTCTTGCTTAAGGTTGGTGCTCCACCATTTGAGCCACACTTCCTCTTCAAGCTTTTTTGTGATTAATTGGAGATAATAGTCTTTTGGACTTTTCAGGCTGGTTTCAAATTGTGTTCTGAGCCTGAATAGCTAGAATTACAGGACTTGGCTATCCTGGTATTCTTTTACCAGCAGTGTATATTTGAGTGAGTGAGTGAGTGAGTGTGTGTGTGTGTGTGAGTGAGTGTTCCACCTGGTATTTTTTTACCAGCAGTATGTATTTGAGTGTGTGTGTGTGTGTGTGTGTGTGTGTG
>NW_012283210.1:0-2405 GCF_000151885.1 Dipodomys ordii
AAAAAAAAGAAAAAGGAAAGAAAGAAAGAACAAAATTAGTGGCTAATTCCCCTAAATCCTATTTGATTTATGGGACTGAAAATTTGGGACTATCAAACATGAATAGGATTTAAACTCTACTGAAGGAGATTCCCAGACATGAACTAGACCCAGAGGCCTTGCAATGAAGGCACAGACAGAAACTTAAAGACATCTCCTGTGCACCTTCCCCTCCCAGCCTTCCCCAAATAGGCATGCTGCCACATGAACCCACACACTGGGAAAAAGAAAACACTTAGATGTGTTAGAGATTGTTCATCACTGATGCTGCAAACTGGAACACAGGACAAGTGCAGTCCAGAAGTCCACAGAAGTTGTGGCGAAATGTGACTGGAGCTGGAAACTAAGTTGGGGGTCCTGGAACACTCTCCCTTCCCACATCTTAGCTTATAAGCTAGAAAGAAAAGTCTGGCTCCTTAATCTACTGATCAAAAACCTATCAGAAGAGAAATAGCCAAATTAAGAGTCCCTAGAATTCCTCCTCTCCTGGAATGAGTAACTCCGAACTTTCTTGGCAAATGGGCGAAGTTGTGAGGTTACTTGACAATAGTCAACGTCAGCATCACTGAGTGAAAGACATGGGAGTGGTGATGTGTGCCATGCATTATTTAACTGCCAGACTGAGCTGTGAGGAATACAGATGCACCTTGGAAGGTGACATGACAGGAAGATTGGCCAGATGAGGCAGCGTTGTTCTTCCCCACAGTGCTACCTGTGAGCTTGCTCTTTTCTCAGGATCAATGTACAGAGAGTCTAAGAGAAGTTTGGAAAATCATGTACAAAGGACTTTCAAGAGTAAAGATTTACTCATCCCTCAACACAAAATGAAATGTTTGCTAAGAGCAATGTAAATACCGAAGAAACAAGAGAAGAAGGAAGACATAAATACTTTGGGGTGGGAGTTTTAACCTGAGGAGACTTAGAATGTCTGCTGCTTTTTTCCCCCATCTTTTCACTTGTATAAAATACGATTGCACTCAATGGGGTAACAGAATTTTCTGCTGTTCTTGTTGTTGTTGCTTGAGAATGTAATATGAATGTTTATAGTGGGCAACCAAGAAGTAAACTGCTTGTGGTTCAAACACTATTCAAATTGTTGTAGTGAGCAGCAGTATGCTTTCTTTGTGATACTATGTTTGGAAATTTCTTGTCTTCTGCACCCCACATCTGTAAAGAACACTCGTATTCTCTTCTCCAGTGTCCCTGGAAGGTGGGATCCAGGATAAGTGTCCTGAATCCAGGTGTAGCCTTGGGAAATGTCTTTTTAACCCTGAGTGGTTTATGTGTACTGGGCAGACTTTAAGCAGCCCAGCAAAAGATAAAAGCAAGTAAGCAAACAGACAAATAAATAAATAAATAAGCAAAGACTTGAGCTGCTTCCTGAGGTTACTGAAGACAGAGGAGAAGCAGAGAGAATACAGTGAAGGAAAGGGATGGCGGAGGGGAAGGAGTTGCAGGTACTTTTCCTCCTTGAGTTCAGTACTCAGTGCAATGTGCTGGCACACAGCAAGAGCAGGAACTCCTGGAGTGGGGGAGTGTATTACTTCCAACCTGTAACCCCCCCCAAAAAAAGCTGTGAAACTGACAGTTGCAGATAAGTAGGGAAATCCTGTAAGGGAGAACCTTTCAGGGGGTATCCAAACTATCCCAATTTGGACCAACCACTGAATCATGCATGTACAAAACAGATGCAAGGAAATCCAGCAGAAGGAATATCTGGAGCATCCTAAGTTTTAGGAAAACCATACATTTGTACACATAAAGGTGCTATGCATATACCAAGCAGGACAAATATAAAGAAGTTCATTTTGAGGCAAATCAAAGAAAGAATTATGGAAAGACAAATGAGTAAATATTGTAAACTAGTGTGTTACAAACAAGGAATCAATGATAGAGTTAATATCTGACTTCTCATAGAAAACCATGAAGGCTGATAAAGGACCAACAGTTTCAAAATACAGAAGAGCTTCAGAAACCAAAACATGGCAACACAGAATCCTGGCTCCAATGACACGATCATTCAACATGGAAGTTGGGTAAGCTGGGGATGGAGTTCAATGGGAGGGGACTTGCCCAGCTGGGGAAGGTCTGGGTGCAATCCCAATACCATAAAAAAATTAAAAAGCAATAGTTTTTTTTAATTTATAGAAGACTAAGAAATTATCACTAGCACATCTATGTTACAAGTAGTGTTGATAAAATAATACCAGGGCTGGAGGTATGGTTCAAGCAGTAGAATGTCTACCTGCCAAGCACAGAGCCCTGAGTAAGTAAAGGGAATTTAAAAAACACACAAAAAAAGTCTACAAGTCATAAGATCTCTTGAATGTGAAATTCTTTCTTCCTCCTCCTCCTCCTCCTCCTCC
>NW_012283211.1:0-1418 GCF_000151885.1 Dipodomys ordii
GAGAGAGAGAGAGAGAGAGAGTGTCCTGGTGCTTGTGCTCAGGGCCTGGGTTATCCCTGAGTTTTTTTTTGCTTAAGGCTAACACTTGATCATTTCCAGCTTTTTAGTGGTTAATTAGAGATAAGTCTCATGGACTTTCCTGTCCAGGCTGGCTTCAAACTTCAAACTACAATCCTCTGATCTCAGCCTCCAGAGTAGCTAGGATTATAGGATTATTGCTGGAAACATTTGTCATTTTACTGACAAACATGCATTCCCAAGAGTAATAAGACATGAATAAACTACATTTCTGTAAATATATTTTGCTTAAACTCTCCCTTTTATTTATACTTGTATAAATTTCGAGAAGTCTTTGACTTACGTTTTTCTTAGCTCTTTTGTGACCCAGAATTAAGCCATACACATGAAGCTTTCCTAGCATATCCATCTGCATTCCTAGCTATAAAAGAGGCTGAGATCCAGAGGATATCAATTTAAGGGCCCCTCTGATGAGAAAGGACTATTAGACTACATCTCTAAAATAACCAGTAAAAAGCAAGGCTGGCAGCATGGTTCAAGTGGTAGAGCAACAGTTTTATCGAGAAAGATGAGCAAGCATGAGGTCCTGAGGTCAAACCCTCAGTGCCACCATAATAATAATAATAATGCAGATGAAGCACACAAGTGAGATGATTATACAACAGAGAGAAGGAAAGAAAGAAGGAAGGAAGGAAGGAATGGAGGGAGGGAGGGAGAAAGGGAGGGAGGGAGAAAGGGAAGGAGGGAGAAAGCGAGGGAGGGAGGAAGAAGAGCCAACTCAAGATTTAATCCAAGTAAAAGTGCATTACTACTTGGCATGAGGCAGTTACTGACAACCTCAACTCCTCTTGCAATGTTATCGAAGGCAGCCGACTGCTGAGCTGCAAAGCTGGGAAAATAAGTTAGTCATTCCCTTTCATAGATGCACTGACACAGTCACTGGCATAAAATGCCAGGATTGTTAGCAAAGCCTGACCACGGGATTGCCCAAGTAACCGTCATCTGTATTACAGGCCCCGTTGTCTCCACTGTGGAGGAAGTGGACAACCAGGCGGGAGAACTGCAATCTATTATCTGTTACCACTAACAGCGCTGATGGGTTGAGACACTGGGAGAGAAAGAGGGCAGGGAGACCCCACCAGGAGACTCACACGATAAAAAGGACACTGCCTTTATCTCCCTCAAAATGACTCACTTAGAACTAGGGATAGAACTAGGGATATGTAAGGCAGGGAGCGGGGAGGGGGGAGAGAGAAAAAAAGATTCCACAGAAGAGCTTAAATGAGGTGGCAAGAGGTGATTTACACTCTTAGACCAGTGGACATAGAGCTACAGTAGTCTCCTGGTCCTGGAGATGGGGCTGTGAATCTCCCCCTCCCCCCCTCTCTCTCTCTTTCTCT
>NW_012283212.1:0-3289 GCF_000151885.1 Dipodomys ordii
CTGGGAAGGGATGGGAAGGGGAAACAAAAGAGGAGGTTACAATGCTTGATAAGAAATGTACTCATTATCTTGCCCATGTAATTGTAACCCCTCTGAACAGTATGTTCACAATAAAAAATAAAAATGAAAAAAAAATTGACATCAACAGATGTTGAAGATGAAGAAAGATATTTCTTTCTTCCCCAAACCTCACCATCCACCCCTTCCTCCCAAAATAAATAAAACAAGTAGAGAGTCATCCTTGACAAATAATAACCTTGGTGAGGATTAATAACCCATTTGGGGTCAAAGAAAAAATATGGAGAATGATTTTACAAACGGGATCAGTAGAGAGGTGAACACATTTGAGATTTCCAGAGCTGACAGGAAACAAAGACATATGTGGGAGGTGCTAGCGGGAGCCATGGGACACAGCACGCCCTAACAGCCCGCTCTGCAAGGGACCCACTTTTAAGAATAAAGTGTGTTAGAAACAATCCCAAGAAAGAAAGAAAACATTTGAATACTTATCTTAGGGTTCATTTCACCTAACATCAACTTATCTGACCGTTTCTGCTTGGCTCAGACATATACTAGATATAGCAAATAAGGGAAAACATGGGACCTATGTTTATTTGGGCCTGGCTTACTTCACTTAATATAATTTTTTATAACTCTTTCCATTTCCTAACAAATGGAGCAATGTCATTCTTTCTGATGGAGGCATAGAATTCCTTTGTGTATATATACCACATTTTCTTGATCCATTCATCTACTGAGGGGCATCTGGGTTGGTTCCGTATCTTAGCTATGGTAAATAATGCTGTCGTAAACATAGTTGTGCTGGTAGCTTTAGTGTGGTCTTGTTTCTAAACATTTAGGTAAATGCCCAAAAGTGGGATTGCTGGGTCATAGGGGAGCTCTATATGGAGTCTTTTGAGGAACCTCCATACTACTTTCCAAAGTGGTTGAACAAGTTTACACTCCCTCCAACAATTAAGTAGGGTTCCCTTCTGTCCACATCCCCTCCAGCATCTGTTGTTTCTAACATATATGTAAGATTTCTTTGTTGCTTTGTATGTCCCTCCCCCACAGTATAACCCCTGCTTTTACTGTGTTTGATGTTGGTATAATTTGTAGAGGGGAACGGCAAAAACAAACCGTTTAAATAAGGATAGAGGCGGACCCATTGCAACAATGAGATGTACAAATCGTAATGTCCAAAAACGAACTTTACAATTTGGAGTGGGGGGGCAGGGGGGAGGTGGAGGGTCGGCAGCAGGAGATGGGAAAGGATGGAAAGGGGAAACAGGAGGAGGCAACAATGCTTGATAAGAAATGTACTCATTACCTTGCCCATGTAATTGTAACCCCTCTGTACAGTATTTTCAAAATAAAAAAAAAATTAAAAAAGAATAAAGTATGGGCATTCTTCATGGAAACTCCAGAGAGAGAAAAGATACCACAGCACCATACTCAGAACATGAATGACTGTGGCAAGACTTTACCAGTGTGAAGGTTGTACAACCTTTGACCTGTAGTATCTGTTTTTTTGTTTCGTTGTTTTGGTTTGGTTTTTGTTTCCAGTGCCCAAGACCTTGAATCTGCAGGTACTCTCTGCTTGTCTGGGTCATTGACTGTGTTTCCACACCCACTCTGCACACCTCCATCTCCACCCAGTCCTGTGCTCTTAGAGATTGCTCGATTTCTGGAGCACACTAGGCCTGCAGCCATTCTGTGTCTACCTGTGCCTCTTGGAGCCGAGCGCTTTCAAAACAGTGTCGTCCTTTCTGCAGAGAACTGGAGCTTCTTTACTCAGTTGAGTGCCTGTCCTTTAGTCTCTGGCTCTTCAGAGGTGCTGTGAACTTCGGGACCTCAGATAACTCCAACCCTTGTTGCTCTGAGCTAATGTTTCCTCAAGGCCTTGGAAGCTATGGCTCAGCACAAGCTGCCACTTCTGGCTCTGGCTGCTTGGTTACTTTATAGCCCTCACACATGGCTCGTGGTTCCCAGGGTAGTACTGAGAGCACAGTCTCCATAGTCCCTGGAGCTATTGCTGCTAGAAACCTCGCAAGCTCAGCCATCTACCTAAATGCCCATCAGCCCACAAGGACCTTGGGGCATGTATGCTACGGAATATACATATATCTATTATATATATTACATTACAGTATTTTATATTAATTATATATTATATTGATTATATATTATATAATATATCCCATATAATATATATTCCACATATATTGTCATAAAATGGATTTCTATTTTGTCAACACAAACTCGTGATGCTGAGTGAGATAATAGGCCAAAAACAGCAAATAAAGCACCCTAACACTTCTATGTAGAATCTGAAAAAAAAAGTTGAGCTAAAAAGTGAGGAAAGTACCCTGATAGTTATTGGTATGTAAATATGATGATATCTTCCCCTAGATATAAAGTTACTGTCAGACAAGGTGAATATGTTCTTGAAGCCTACTGTAACGCATTTTAACAGCAACCATAGTTACTAATAATTTATTACACATTTAAAATTGATGAGTATACATAATGGTTTTCATCCTATACAGCCTTGTCACAAAGATAGCTCCTTGTACAACTCATTGATACTGAAAAGAGGTTTTCAAAAGTTGAAAGAAAATAAACTTCTTATCATAAGGTATGTAGAGGGCATGGTAGTATACAACTATAGTTCTAGTACTTAGCAATCTTAGGGCAGAGGATTTAGAGTTCTGTGTTAGCCTGAGCTATGAGTAAATTACAGGACAAAGTGTCATGCACCAGAAAACCTTAACTCAAACTCTTCAAAAAATATATAATAGGATATATAGATGAGATGGATGTGATAATTAGGTTGTTTATCATTTCCTAAGGTGTACCTTACTAAATACTACATTTTTACAGTATAAATTTATATAATTGTATTTATCAATTAAGTCACAAAGATGAAAATTAAGCTCAACTATGTAAATTATAATAAATAGGAAGGAATTTTAATCTTCATGAATACTAGGTAACTTCATGAAATCATTGACTCTTATGTTAGATGACCACAGATAAAATTAAAGATCAAGTGTAAAGGTAAGGTTATATCACAGCTATCCATATTATTAATATAACAAGTCTTGGTGAAATAAAAATGCTAGCCTTTTTTCAACAGTGACAACATTTTGTTTGTTTTTCCTTTGCTGTATCTGACAGAGGAGAAGAAAGAAGAAGACGAAGACAAAGACGAAGAAGAAGAAGACGAAGAAGAAGAAGAAGAAGAAGAAGAAGAAGAAGAAGAAGAAGAAGAAGAAGAAGAAGAAGA
>NW_012283213.1:0-1246 GCF_000151885.1 Dipodomys ordii
AGCTATTTTGTTTTCTGAATTATTTAGGTCTGCCTGATACACAGTAGGCCCTCAATAAACCTTAGCTATTTTGTTTTCTGAATTATTTAGGTCTGAGAGTGACTGTCAATTTAGAAAGTGATGTATTTTTTCCCTTGAGTAGCAGGAGCTTGGGGACAGCAAAAAGAAAATTAAAATGACAGGAAATGTATGAAAAATACTTTTTTGGACATAAGATTAGTTTCAAAAAAAGGTCAAAGTCATTTTGAAGTGAACGTTTAAATAAGGGTTATTAACAGAAAGAAATAAATTGTGTTGTTGGGTCTGACTGTGGGATTGTCCTTCTTACAGCATCATAATAGCAAAGGTATAGGAACAAGAAGACTGTGACCATTATAACGCCTCTGGAATGATACCTTAGTAGCAAATAATAGTAATTTATATTTCATAATATAATAGTTAAGATCAAAAGGCATCAAGAACTCAAATTCCATTCTATTAGTCTTAAACACATGAGAAAATCTGGCTCAGAGCCTAGAGCTGCCTGTCGGCGGGGCCCAGAGCTATCTGTAGACGTCTGTGTGAGCTCCCCAGGACCAGAACTTCCTGTGGAGCTCTCCGTGGAGCCACAGACCCAGGAGAAATAGAAAAGGCTTAATGTTTAAGCTGCTGAATTTTTGATGCCATTTGTTATCAGCAATGGTTAATGGGATGCAACAGACTTTGCCTGTAGGGACCGAGACTCTTTGTCCTACTTTTAAGTATTTTGTGTCGGATTCTCCAATCACTGGTAGCAAGTATTTGTTGTCTAGCCAATCAATGCCAAATGTGTTTCTACATTAGTCATCTAATTTGTCCTCATTTGCGCACCTGACTTGGATCTCAGTATATCCTGACTCTGATTTGGCATGTGACATCTCTGGTGGTTGATTGGTTTTGGGCCTTTTCTTGTTTATAGTTCTGATATAACTTGCTTTCTTTGCCTCTGAATTCCCAATACTTGACATCTATCCCAGACAGAGCCGGCTGTAAGGACCTTCTATTGTTTTTGTTTTGTTTGTTTGTTCGTTTGTTTGTTTGTTTTGGGTCCGGTCGTGGGGCCTGAACTCCTGGGCCTGGGAGCTGTCCCTCAGCTCTTCAGCTCAAGGCCAGCACTCTACCACTTGAGTCACAACGCCACTTCCGGCTTTTTTTCTTTTTGCTTATGTGGTGCTGAGGAATCGAACCCAGGGCCTCAGGCATGCAAGGCAAGTGCTCTACCACTGAG
>NW_012283214.1:0-1037 GCF_000151885.1 Dipodomys ordii
CCCTGGGTTTGATTCCTCAGCACCACATAAGCAAAAAGAAAAAAGCCGGAAGTGGCACTGTAGCTCAAGTGGTAGAGCGCTAGCCTTGAGCTGAAGAGTTGAAGGACAGTGCCCAGGCCCACAGTTCAGGTCCCACAACCAGACCCCCCCCACCAAAAAAAATTAGCTGGACACCAGTGGCACATGCCTGTAGTCCTAGCTATTCAGGATGCTGAGATCTGAAGATTAAAGTTTGAAGCCAGCTGGGGCAGAAAAGTCTGTGAGATTTTTATCTCCAAATAAATCACAGATAAAAGCCAGAAGTAGCACTGTTGCTCAAGTTATAGAGTTCTAGCCTTGAGTAAAAGAAGCTCAGAGATATCGTCCAGGCCCAGAGTTCAAGCAAGAAAAAAAAGCAACAACTTTGAAATTGTAAAAAAAAAAAAAAAATTCTTTGAATTTTTCAATATATTCCATCATGCAGTTTTATTCACTGTAAAAACAATACTATAAATTATTCCCCCTGACGTGAGGATGAACCTCAGTGATAATGTTTGTCTGTACATGTGATACCCTAGATTACTAGTAGTAGTAGCAGCGGTAGTAGTAGTAGTAGTAGTAATGATTCCTCTACTGTTCACAGAAAATAGTTTCCGTAAAATACATAAAGAGGACATTTGCCTTATGAGACTATGTACCTTGGCTTTCCCTGGGGTGGGTAGCTTTAGTGAGATAGTGAAATTTTCCTTAACATATTATCTGTAGGTTTTTATATCTGAACAAAATTCCTCTTCAAGATAAGAGCTAGGCTCCAGTGACTCGCACTTGCAGGCCTATTAGAGAGGCTAAGACCTGGAGAATGGCAGTTTGGGGCCAACCCAAGCAGAAAAAGTCAAAAAGACTCATCTCCAAGTAACCAACAAAAAGCTAGCCTAGAGACATGGCTTAAGTGGTAGTATATCAACCTAGCAAGCCTCAAAGCTCTGAGTTCAAACTCTAGAACAGAAAGGGGGGGAGATAGTGGGAGGGAGAAGGAGAGAGAGGGAAAGAAAGAAAGA
>NW_012283215.1:0-1760 GCF_000151885.1 Dipodomys ordii
GCCTGGGCACTGTCCCTCAGCTCTTCAGCTCAAGGCTAGCGCTCTACCACTTGAGCCATAGCACCACTTCCGGCTTTTTTATTTTCTGTTTATGTGGTGCTGAGGAATGGAACCCAGGGCCTCATGCAATGCAAGGCAAGCGCTCTACCACTGAGCCACCTCCCCAGCCCCAGAAATGCATTTCTTAGCCATTTTGAGGAGGCAATATAAGCCCCCAAGCAAGCTGAAATAGAATATTACAAGAAAACCTTATGTTCCACTCAGTCTTGCTTGTTTATGACCAGGGCTCTGCCACTTGAGCCACACCTCCAGTTTGACATTTGTTGGTTAATTGGAGATACTGCTGGGCTGGCTTCAAACTATGATCCTTTAGATCTCTAGATCTAGAGATCTTCTAGATCTCACTAGGTAGCTACAGTTACATGCATGAGCCACTGGGCACCTGGCTTGTATTTGCCACTTTTGCAAGCGAATAAAACTGTCCAAATATTCCTACACAAACACAGAAGCGGGCAAAAATGATTGCATCTGAAAAGGGGTTTGGTATATATGGAAGACCTTTTTCAGTGCTAGGAGCAAAGCCCAGGGCTTTGTGCATGTAAGTATTCTACCATTTCAGTTAGACTTTTTATTCCTTTTATTAGTGCCTTTAACTTCTAAGAACAGATTCTAATTCCTGAGTGCTCTTCTTTCATGGATATAATCTGTCAGTAATTTGAGGTCTTTAATTATGAGCCAATCAAACTCCCCACAAAAATCTTCTAGTCTCCTGTACTGAGAAGTAGCCAGTTGTTGACATGTGGAGGACTGGGAGGATCAGATGTCCACATGCAGACTTGACACCATTTGCTGAGAAAGCCTCAACAGAGAATGAGCATTCTGCCAGAATGGACGTATAAAGTCTGCTTCATTAACATACTTTCAACTAGCCTTGTCAGAGATTGCTTGGGGAGCCACTTCATGAAGTTCTGCGGGGTAAACCAGGGCCCTTGTCAGCTCTCCCCATTGCCAGCTTAGAGTACCTGCTCAGCACTGTGAGGTGAGGTGCCTCTGTTTTCTCGCTTTTGCTAGTGGCACCTCCACTCCTGTTTTCTTTCTCCTTAGAATTTATTCTCTTTAAAAATCCCTTCCTGTAATTTTTGTGACAATTGAGACAGTTACAGAGCTAAATATGTGTATATAATGTTCATCTTTAACCAGAAATTGGAAGGTTTTTTTTTTATCATATGCTGTTTGTACTATCATTTGAGTGTTCCTGAAATCCCAAAGCATCAAAATATTTGTGTAAAAGGTTGGCAGGGGTCTTTGTTCACACTTTATTTTATATTCTATCCAGGTCAAATCTGATGGGATATAATTTTTATGCCTGCCTGCCTGCCTTCCTTCCTTCCTTCCTTTCTTCCTTCCTTGCTTGCTTCTTCCTTCTTTCCTTCTTTCCTTCCTTCCTTCCTTCCTTCCTTCCTTCCTTCCTTGCTTGCTTGCTTCCTTCCTTCCTTTCTTCTCTCTTTCTCTCTCTCTTTCTTTCTCTTTCTTTCTTTCTTTCTTTCTTTCTTCCTTTCTTCCTTTCTTCCTTTCTTCCTTTCTTTCTGTTTTTGTTGTTGTTGCCAGTCCTGGGGCTTGAACTCAGGGCCTGGGTGCTGTCTCTAAGAGCCACAGATCCATATCTGGCTTTTTGGTAGTTAAGTGGATAAAAGAATCTCAGAATTTTCCTGCCCAGGCTTTGAACTGCAATCCGCAGACCTCAGTCTCCTGAGTAGCGT
>NW_012283216.1:0-1264 GCF_000151885.1 Dipodomys ordii
GCTAGCCCTGAGCTGAAGAGCTGAGGGACAGCGCCCAGGCCCAGAGTTCAGGCCCCACGACTGGATCCCCCGCAAAACACACACACACAAACACACACACACACACACAAAAAAAAACCCACCTCGTTTTCTTTTCCTCCATTTCTCTCTACCATGATGCAGACATTGTCCCTTCTGTCCAACACAGCAGCTACTAGCTATGTGTAGCTACTAAGTAATTAAAATCTGGTTCTGTGGAGCCAGGCATAGTGACACATGCCTATATTTATTAAGGACTGGAGGCATGGCTCAGCAGTAGAAAACCTGCCTAGCAAGTACCATCAATTTTAGAAAAAAGATAGAAATTTAAGAATTTGGAGCTAGCCTGAGCTGGTGGCTCAGGAGTCTGAGACCTAAGTGCCACAGTTTGAAGCCAGTCTGGGCAGAAATACCTGAGACACTCTTATCTCTAACCAGCAAAAAGCAGGGCTGGAGGTGTGGCTCAAATGGCAGAGCACCAGCTATGAGTAAACTAGCTGAGTAAACAAGAGGTCTGGAGTGCAAGATCCAGTACTGGCAAAACAAAATCTACCCCAAAAGCATCAAAAGAATATAAATGATATAACAATTCAGTCCCATTTGTACTACATATACTTAATGCTCTGTATCCTCAGGATCCTCCCTCTGCCCTCACACCTTCCACTCCTCCACAGTTATAATCACAATTAAATTTGCTGTAAACTTTTTGTTTATTGCCTTACTTTATCCATACAACAGGGACAATACAAGTACCTTCCTCAAAAAGGTTGTCTTGAGAATTTAGTAACACATGTAAACTGCTCAAAACAACATCTGGCAGCTGTCTACAGGTAAATATCTTGGTAAAGACTCAAATGATGCTCACCATTACCAGACTTTAATTCATCCACACTGATGGAGACTGAGGCTGCAGCAATGATGAACATCTGTTCTCCTTTTTTGCTCTTTTTGCAAGCATTCTCAGTAAAAAGTTCCTAGGTAAGGTCCAGTCAACTAGCACAGTCAATTCCCACTCCCAGAATATGTGACATAATCATCTTAAAGTCTCCCAACACTGAGTAGTAATAATTCCTATAACCAGGCATTAATCTTCATCTTCGACTATCTGACAGGCAAAAATAAGCAGTGGGTTTTTTTTTTTGTTTTGTTTTGTTTTTGGGTCCGGTCGTGGGGCCTGAACTCTGGGCCTGGGCGCTGTCCCTCAGCTCTTCAGCTCAAGGCTAGCGCTGTACCACTTGAGCCACAG
>NW_012283217.1:0-1338 GCF_000151885.1 Dipodomys ordii
GGCTCCTCCCCAGACAGCATGACTCCTCCCCCAGAGAGCATGGCTCCTCCCCAGACAGCATGGCTCCTCCCCAGACAGCATGACTCCTCCCCCAGACAGCACAGCTCCTCCCCAGACAGCATGGCTCCTCCCCAGAGAGCATGGCTCCTCTCCAGAGGTGACCAGGGTGGCTCCGGCGCAGGCAGGCCTTCCCTCTTGCTTTGCTCCAGACAGAATGGCCCCGTGACCTTGTCTGACACTGTCATGGATGTGTGCTTCCAGCAGGCGCAGCACTGCGGCTTGCATGTCCCGATCAGTGAGCACCAGAATATCTGAGAACACCCAGGGCCACTCTCCACCGAGCACGGCCCCTCGCGGGTCGGCTCCTCACCTGAACCCACGAGAAGGTGCTCCCAGCCTCTGTTCACAAGTTTTAATTTGTAAACTGTTCCAAGGGGACTTGGAGCCTGCTGAGAGGAATACTCTAGGGTGTGTGTATCCAGAGGCTGAACTCCACAGGAACATAGAAACTTAGTTAGCTTTTTATTAATCTTTGATTTATCTTGCTCCCGTCTCTATGGAAGCCTTAAAATCTTGATAGGAAATACATTCAGTGAAAGCATCAGGAAATCACTAGTTTTGAAATAAAATGAATATTTCATTTGTTCAGATATCCTTCACAATCCATCAAATCACTTTTTCTTTGAGCAGACTTATACAAAATATTGGAACTCCTATCTACAGAGGTAAGAATTTTTATCACGAAAAGTAATCTACACCCGTGTTCATCTGTTCTCTTACTATGTCCCAAGAGCTTGGAAGAATTACTTCATAAATACTTACGAATTAGATAAATTTTTAAAATGTACATCAAACAAGTTTTGTTTTTCAACCTGAAAACCCGTCTTTATACACATTCTAACCAGTCTCACAGAACGCTAACTTTCGGATGCTCACACTGCGTGTGTGTAGCACAGGAGTGAACTGAGTCCCGTGTCCTGTCTGTCTGTCTGTCTGTCTGTGTGTTGGCTCCACGTCTCGGGCTGCTCGCACCCCTCCCCTCCCCTCACACCCTTCCAAACCCATCACCATTTTCTCATCAGACACGGCAGCGTTTCCTCGCTTGTTACTCTTGACCTCGGCGTTGTTCTATACGTGAAGTGTAGACGTTTGCGGCCTTGATTGGCGGGCAGAGCTGTGTGCACGGCTGTGTGCGGTCCGTCCGTCCGGCCTGCCACCGCGCGCCCCGTCCCAACGCCCAGGGGGCTCTGCACGGCGCTGTCCGTCCGTCCCCGGCTCTGTCTGTCCGTCCCCCGCTCTGTCCGTCCGTCCCCCGCTCTGTCCGTCCGTCCCCCGCTC
>NW_012283218.1:0-1439 GCF_000151885.1 Dipodomys ordii
TGTAGCTCAAGTGGTAGAGCGCTCGCCTTGAGCTGAAGAGCTGAGGGACAGCGCCCAGGCCCAGAGTTCAAGCCCCATGACCGACAAAAAAAAAAAATAGTATTGAGAGTTGCTCCCAAGCAGCACAAAACTATTAACATTACAGATTTGAAAATTGCATTGCTCAAATCCCATAAATTTGGATCCCTTTACACTCTGAACATGGCAACAACTTACACCCAGTAAGCCAATTAAATGTTGAACTATTAAATCTGATACTACCTAAGATATATAAATGGATCTGCATGATTTTATATCTACTTGTATGCATATAATCCCTATAACATCCCTTTGCAGCTATTCTCCATTCAAAATCATGTGGTCCTGTGAATCAAAGTGCAATAGGTCTGAGATTTTGGCCCAGGAAAGACCTAATAGAGATGAAAACTGAAAGATATATGCCAATCCCTGGATATGCGCCCTGTCACATAGCAGCTTCTGTTAAAAACCACGGGGGAGCTTAGTGTGGCCTTGTTTGTGATCATTTGGGTAAATGCCCAAAAGTAGGATTGCTGGGTCATAGGGGAGCTTTATGTGGAGTCTTTCGAGGAACCTCCATACTGCTTAAAAAAGTGGGTGAACAAGTTTACACTCCCACCAACAATGCAGTAAGGTTCCCTTCTGTCCACATCCCCTCCAGCATCTGTTGTTGTTAGAGTTCTGGATTACAGCCATTCTAACTGGGGTGAGGTGGTATCTCAATGTTGTTTTGATTTGCATTTCTTTTATAGCAAGGGAGGTTGAGCATTTCTTCATGTGTCTATAGGCCATCCTTCCTTCCTCTTCAGAGAAGGTTCTCTTTAAATATTTAGCCCACTTATTTATTGGGCAGTTGTTTCTTTGAAGATTTGTTGTTGGGGGTTTTAATTTTTTGAGTTCCAGATAGATTTTAGATATGAGACCCTTGTCTGTTGTAAGGCTGGTGAAGATCTTCTCCCAATCCGTAGGCTTTCTATTGATCTTGCTTGGTATGTCCCTTGCCATGCAGAAGCTCTGCAATTTCATGCAATCCCATTTGTCCAAACTTTCTTTTATTTGTTCTGTTTCTGGCTCTCTATTAAGAAAATTTCAGCCTGTGCCAAGGAGACCTAGGGTTTCTCTTATTCCATCCTGTAATGTTTTCAAAGTGTCTGCCTTGACTCTGAGGTTTTTGATCTATTTGGAGTTGATTCTGGTGCAAGGAGATATATAAGGATCTAGCTTTTGTTTTCTACAAGTGATTAACCAATTTTGCCAGCACCATTTACTGAAGAGGCTGTCTTTCTTCCATTCTATTTTTTTAGCTCCCTTATCAAAGATTAGATGGCTGTAGGTCTGTAGGTTAATGTCTGGGATTTCAATTCTATTCCATTGGTCCTGAGGTCTGTTCTTGTGCCAGTACCAAGCTGTTTTGATTCCTA
>NW_012283219.1:0-1923 GCF_000151885.1 Dipodomys ordii
AGAGCTGAGGGACAGCGCCCAGGCCCAGAGTTCAAGCCCCACAACCGACAAAAAAAAAAAAAAAAGAAAACAACAAATATTTGAGGAACCGCTCTATGTCAAGTGTGCACTAGGTATTCAAACAGTGAGCTAAGCCTTTTATAAATCCATAGTCTATCAAAGAAAACCAGTAACATGAGAAATTAGAATAAAGAATGACAAGTAACAAATGCTATAGACCAATTAGCAAGAAATTCTAATGTTTTGGGATGGAGTAGGGCAAAGAAAATGTTGAGAAAGAAGGAAGCATACATAGCTCACTAGAGAGGAGTACTTTAAAAACTATCCAGCAGCCTGTGATAGGACACAAGAATAATGAGAAAGGCAGTGCAGATCAAGGAGAATCAGATAAGCCACACTGATTTTAACCCATGGGGGAAAGGTCATGAAAAGCAATGAGGAACACAGTTACTCTGAGCAAAGAACTCTTGGTAGAGGTACAAAAATACAAAGCAATAAAATCTTTTACTTGGAGAAGAAGAAGAACCACAATCCAAGGAATCATTAACATCACTACCAGCAGCAACAGCAGCAAAACAAAAATAACAGGTGTGACATAAAACAGACTACAAAAAGAACACCCATCTACTGTGAGAGGGCTAAGAGAAGAAGGCCAAGGATGGCTTTTATATAACTCACTGGGTCATAAAGCCACACGCAACTCAGATGTGTGTGAGTGTAAAACATACCATTTACTGGGTCACTTACCATGTGACAGACATTATTCTAAGCATTTAAAAACCTAATATCCCAAATGAGTCAGAGATTATTTCCATTTTAGCTTACATTATATTTGTTTTGTAAAAAAAAGTTGAAAATATACATGCAGTATACATATATCAAACATGTTAGTTAAAAAGACTTAAAGGGTCTTTATCAAAATGATAGTATGCCCCAAATACTATTTTTCGTTTTAATTTTAAATTCTCAAAAAACACATAACTCGCCTGGCGCTGGTGGCTCATGCCTGTAATCCTAGCTACTCAGGAGGCTGAGATCCGTGGATCACAGTTCAAAGCCAGCCCAGGCAGGAAACTTCGGGAGACTCTTATCGCCAATAAACCACTAGAAAACTGGAAGTGGTGCTGTGGCTCAAGCAGTAGAGTTCTAGCCTTGAGCTGAAGAGCGCAGGGACAGTGCCCAGGCCCAGAGTTCAAGCTAAACGACTGATAAAACAAAACAAAAAAGCATGTAAGTCTCCCATACTGGGGCTCACACCTATAAGCTTAGCTATTCAGGAGGCTGAGCTCTGAGGATTGTAGCTCAAAGCCAGTCTTGGCAGGAAAGTCTGCGAGACTATTATCTCCAATTAGCTACCAGAAAATGGAAAGCAGAACTGTGGCTCAAAGTGGTAGAGTGCTAGCCTTGAACAGAAAAACTCAGGAATATTCAATCCCTACAACTGGCCAAGAAAAAACCCCCAAACAAAGACAGACACAGATAGACAGACAAGACAGACAAGAGAGACAGACAGACACAGACACAGACACACACACACAGACACACACAGACACACACACACAGGACTCTTCATACAAAGAAAGACATTTAAAATAACTCTAGATCTCTAGGCATTCAAACACAGAGATAAAAGGAAGATATTCTTAAAAGAGGAACAATAAACAAATCAGTAAAAATAAAAAAATAAGCTGGGCACCAGTGGCTCTAGCCTGTGATGGTTGATATTCAGGAGGCTGAGATCTGAGATTTTGGTTAAAGCTAGCTTGGACAGAAAAGCTTACGACACTCATGTCCAATTAACCACCAAAAAAGGTGAGGCTCAAGTGGTAGAGCATAAGCCTTGAGCAAAAAAGCTTAAGAGGGAGCATCAAGACCTGAGTTCAAGCCCCAGAACTGGCACAAATACACACACACACACACACA
>NW_012283220.1:0-1959 GCF_000151885.1 Dipodomys ordii
GTATGTCTAAGACAAGCAGAAAAGGTCAAAAGCTATGTACATTTGATCATATAAAATGATGCTAAGTGAACCCTAAGATAGGGAGACAAGAGGTTTTATCTTTCTTGCTGTTGTTTTGAATGTACTTATCATGTACTATATGATTTTTTTTTGTTTCTCTTGTATGTTCTTCCCCCATGGTATAACCCATGTTTTCACTATATTTGGTTCCAGTGCCCTGCATCTTGTATATACATTTGTCTAATTTAGGGAGGGGAAGGGAAATAACAAAATGCTGAAATAAGGGATGCAGGCTGACCCATTGTAACAATGAGATGTACAAGACACTATATTGAAAACGAACTTTACAACTTCAAGGGAGGAGGGGAGGGAGGTGTTGGGGAGGTGGGGAAGGAAGGGATGGTGGGAGAAAAACAAAGGAAATGGAGTCATTACTTTGCTCATGTAACTGTAACCCCTCTGTACAGTATCTTTACAATAATACATATAATTAGTAAATAAAATGTGAAATATTAGCAACTAAAAAGATGCTCCAAGAATTTTGTCTCGAGTACTGAAAAAATATATCTGCATATGCTGTTCAAGTACTGAGAATGGAGAAGCATAGCAAGTTTTCTGTGATTGGGGAAACTAGCTATCCTCCCTGAGAAACGTTTCTTGAAAAAACTTCTTTTTCTTTTTTTGAGTCAGTGTCACTATGTAGCCCTAGATGCTGGCCTTGAACTTGTCTGATTTTACCTACAGGTGCTGAGATCATAGGCTTACACCGCCATGCCCAGTATTTCTTGTGTAGCCTATTGGAAAATTATTCTATATGCAAGTGTGAGAAAACAAACCATGATGACTGAAAGCCCTTTGCATTGATTAACTGAAATAGGGAAGTGCTGCCTAGTCCTACACTGTAAATTTCCTTCATACAGTTGCTACTCAGGAGTTTCAAAATCCAATGAGATTCTTTCACCTTTGACCTTTCACCCCTCCTTGCGTGCCTATGACAGGGCCTCCTCACCCAGTGACTCCAAGCCCAGCATATGTCCATAAATTCTCTCCGCATGAATTGTTTTTAAACTCACCAATCCACAATCCCTACTAAATACAGAAAAGGTAAGACCTATGGACTTTCATGAAGACAAACTCCTACTTTCTCTCTTTTTCTAGCTCCCTATTTGCCTCTTTCTGTCTGTCTCTGTCTCTCTGTCTGTCTGTCTCTCTCTCTCTCTCTCTGTCTCTGTCTCTGTGTCTGTCTGTCTGTCTGTCTGTCTCTCTCTCTCTCTCTTCCTCCTTTTTTGCTCTCTTTCCACTCACTGGTTAAGCTCTTCACCACCTCTGGACTTTTCATGGGTTTCTTTCTAGCACCCCTAAACCTCTGTGAAACTTGTAATACTGTTCTTACCTTTTGGGTTCACTTTTTTCCTGTGTCTCGCCTGCTTCACAACTGAATATAACTTTCCCTAGATCAGCACTCACCTAGAGAAGGAGCTATCTGGGCTAATGGCCAGTATTCTTGTTTATTTGTTTGTTATTGTTGTTTTGTTTTTTGCTTTATTTTATTAATTTATTGTAGAAGTGAGGAACAGGGGAGTTAATGTCCAGTATTAAGAGCAACATTTCTAGGACTGTGCTAAGAATTATTAAAAAGTGTAAGGCATAAACAAACAGAATTTTGAGTGGATACCTGGGAAGCTATTTTAATTCATTTTCAGTATCATAAATTTTTAAAACAGAATATAAACCAGTAGTTACTCTAAGATTTCAGCAGGATATTTATTGGCTTGAAAATGTTTGGTGGCCACTTTTGGATCCCCCTCCAGATAGAAAGTCTTGCTACTTTGTTGCACAGCTTTCTTTTTAACTTTCAAAAAAAAAACACATTCTGTTTGCCAAAGAAGGAAGGGAGAGAGGGAGGGAAAGGAAGGAAGGAAGGGAGGGAAAGGAAGGAAGGAAGGAAGGAAGGAAGGA
>NW_012283221.1:0-2676 GCF_000151885.1 Dipodomys ordii
ATTCCTCACTGCCACCTAATCAGAAAAAGCCAGAAAATGGTGCTGTGGTAGAGCGCTCGCCTTGAGCTGAAGAGCTGAGGGACAGTGCCCAGGCCCAGAGTTCAAGCCCTACGACCGACAAAAAAAAAAAAAAAAGAGAAAAGTCATATCCCAGCTACGGAAAAGGACAGAGTACTATGCAAAAAGAAAAGCTTTCAACAAGAGAACAGAAAACAAATATTGGAAATTAAAAATTGGGCAAAAGAATGAATTTGGTGGAAATTTTGGAAGATAAAATTGAGACGTGTTCTGAAAAGCTGAGCACAAGAGCAAATCAACTAGAAAGGGTGACCCAAGGAAACAACAGAGATAATACCCAGTCCAAATGCCCAGCATCTAATTCATAAGGATTCAAAATAAATGAAGGAAAGTGTCAAAAATCTAAGAAAAATTTCCAGAAGTTTCCCTGGAACATTGAACATGAGTCACAGACATAGCAAGAATCTAGAGATGATGAACCAATATTATAAGTGGCTTGATTTGAAAATATGGAGACTGATTGTGAGATGAGCAACTCAGATGGGAATAACAAAACTTAATAACTGTTTTTAATTAAAACAATATTGTTTAGTAACTGCTAAATTAAAAGTTTGACAAAGCTTTTTTCCCTCCTCCAAGGATCCTGGGCTTTCCTATGTTCAGTAGTTTCATTTATGTATTTTTACAGTGCTACTGAAATTCAAACTGTCTATCTAGTTAGGTTTTAGGTAAGCCAAACACTACATTAATTGTAAATACTATTGGAGATAATAAGACTTATTTATTCTGGCCAGATTAACACATGAGTTCATTGCCCCCTCTTTTATGACCACTCGGCTTACTGGCAAACAAATTGGATGAATCTTTAAACAATGGAAGAATGAGGAGATATCTCATGCTCAGTGGCTAACAGGAATTACTCCATCAACCAGCAATTGTAGTGCACTAATGTGCTCACTGTTGACTCAGGTTATCATGGTCTTAGGGGCAATTGTTTTATTTTCACACAACCGGCCTTGCATGTCAGATGGTTCACTATTGTGAAGAGTTGAGCTGTAGTTGATTTGGAAGCTTATGGACTTAAGAGCTGCAATGAGGGTTGGTTGACAAAGATGGAGGATAAACAGAGAGAGCCGGAGGGCATTACTGACCTCTGAATAATACGTATGCTTACCACTGGAGTTTTAAACATAGCAGGTGATCATGAGTCACTGTTTACAAACTTGTTCACTTGTGTGTTATGTAAGGGAGATATTTTTGGTAAAATAAGTAGTTATGCTACAAAATAATTATTTATCCATTATAGTGATTTCAGTGATACTACACTGAACACAAAATATACAAATAGTTTTGAACCAAATTTTATATTAATGTTACAATATTTAATTTTCTACCCAATGGCTTGGGTCCCTCCATATTCTCTCTATTCCTGTAGATAAAAAACTACAGGGAGGGTAAAAACACTTCGTGTAAAGCCAAAGCATTTTTTCTTCTTAAGACAAACTAAGTCCCAAGTCTGCATATATATGTTTGTGTGTATCTATTTTGATGAAATCATTATGAATAAATTCTTTTATATTTTTATGGAATATCCATTCTTTAGAACTATAGTCAGCAAAGAAGAAATAAAGCCTTTATGTTTACAATCTTCTTCTTCATCTAGTTGGTATATATTTACTGTCTTCAAATATCTGAGGGGAAGTTATCTTGGTGCAGAACCTTAGGACTGGATATGTTGATGCTGGAATTCAGAGGAGGTGATTGTTAACGAACAGTGTATATAATTGTATAGCTCCTGTCATGTCTTAAAAGTAGTGCTCAACTTAACAAAGCTGTCAGTGTTTTTCAATTATAGCTCTCCCCTTTTTAAGTGTCAAATCACATTTCTATTCTTGTGGGCAAACAAGACAAATATTTCAAAGGTAACAAAAGAAAAGAAGGGATCAGGACAGGCCCTGGTGGTGCATGCCTGTAATCCTAGCTAATCAAGAGGCTGAAATCTGAGGATCAAGGATTGAAGCCAGCCTGGGCAGGGAAGTCCATGAGACTCTTATCTCCAGTTAATCAGCACAAAGGTGAACAGGGAAGTGGAAGTGTGGCTCAGTGGTTGAGTGCCAAATAAGAGCAAACAGCCCCAAATTCCAGCCCAGTACTAGCAAAAAGAGGAAGAAAAGAAGGAGGAGGAAGTGAGGGAGTGGAGAGAGAGAAGGAACAGGATGGGGAGAAGGAGGAAGAATGAAAACACTTCCTTAGCTAGGTGACAATAAAGGAGTTTAAAAGATGACAATCCAACTAAACTGAAGTAAAATCAGATCTGAGGAAAATCTAAAGTCTCAGATGAAAGGAAATCTCCATTTTTGAGGAAATTGCAAAAGCCTAATCTCTATGCTAAGAGTTGAAAATAAACACTAAATGCAATACCTTAAAATATAAGGAGCTGTGGACTTAGCTCAGGGGAAGGGCACTTGCCCTGAGTTCAGCCTCAGTTCTAAAAAAAAAAAAAAGAAAGAAACAAAAAAGAAAGAAAGAAGAAAGAGAAAGAAAATTCAGAAATGTTTAAGGAAGGGTCTGGGAAGGTGGCTCAGTGGTAGAGCACTTGCCTTGCATGCTCAAGGCCCTGGGTTCGATTCCTCAGCACCACATAAGCAAAAAGAAAAA
>NW_012283222.1:0-2185 GCF_000151885.1 Dipodomys ordii
TTGGGGTCCAGTCGTGGGGCCTGAACTCTGGGCCTCGGCGTTGTCCCTCAGCTCTTCAGCTCAAGGCTAGTGCTCTACCACTTGAGCCACAGCGCCACTTCTGGCTTTTTTCTTTTTGCTTATGTGGTGCTGAGGAATAGAACCCAGGGACTCAGGTATGTAAGGCAAGTGCTCTACCACTGAGCCACCTTCCCAGATGAAAGAGTGACATTTCTGAACTTTTTCTAGGATTTTCCAGAATGAGTTACCTAATCTGATTTGACATAAAGAAATTAGTAGCTTGATTTTCAGTGGTTAAAAAGAGCACTAATAGTGGATGGTATACTATAGAAATAGTATTGATAAAGACACTTTCCTTACATACTCCTAATCAGCTCTATTAGGATTACAAGCCAAAGTTCTATGTATTTGATATACTAGGATATTTTAAGTAAAGTGAAATATGCTAGTTTTACCTAATTGTGCTGTATAAAGTTAGTTTTTAGACAAATAAAGAAATTATGAGCTCAGGTCTCTAGGTTCACATTTTATATTATAGTATTTTATTTTATCTTTATTTTATTTTGTGGTACTGGAGTTTAAACTCGGGTGTTCTTGCATATTCTGCTGGCTTGTTTGGAGCTCTACCACTTCAGGCATGTCTTTAGCCCTGATAGTGATTAGGATCCCAGGTATAAGTCACTGCTACCTAGATCAAGCTCACATTTTTTAAGATCACACACATAATCTTTAAGTTTCTACATCTCTCTCAAAAGAAATTCTATCTCAACCAGAGCTGAGTTTTCTGAAAACAAAATCCAGTCTTGCCTTTTCAGTAGTCAAGTCAAACTGTAACATGAAGAGAGGTGCCAAACTCATGGGGTGTCTGCTGTTAAAATTAGAACAAACATGGGGAAGAAATGGAATTCTCCAAACCAAAGGAGACATATATAAAGATCCTGATGAAGCCGAGGACCGTGAACCCCTGAATTTCTCTGTATTATCTTTGCCAGTAATAACCCTCCATTTCCAACCAAAGAGATGAAAACTGCTTTTCCAACACAAATTCCAAGGTTCTCTCCTATGTAAGTTGATGTGTATGACACAGCTGCAATTTAGATAAACACAACATAGTTTATCTTTGTTCTACGTTTTTCCTTGTAAAAATGCTGTACAGAGGGTTTACAGTTACATGAGCAAGGTAATGAGTACATTTCTTATTGAGCATTGTCGCCTCCTCCGTTGTTTTCTTCCTACCATCCCTTCTCTCCCACCTCCACTACTATGACCCCCAGCCCCCCACCTCTCCCCCACATCCTCCCTCACTTTCCCCCTTCCCCTCCCCCCCCAAGTTGTAAAGTTCGTTCATTTTTAACATAGTATTTTGTACATCTCATTGTTACAGTGGGTCAACCTGTATCCTTATATAAGCATTTTGTTTTTTCCCTTCCCCTCCCCGAGTTAGAGAAGTGTATATACAAGATGGAGGGCATCGACATCAAATTGAAAACGGGTTATACCGTGGGGGAAGAACATACCAAGCAGGAAAAACATCACATGGTACATTATAAACATGTTAGAAAAAATAGCAACAAAGAAAAAAGATATTTGTGTCCCTATCTTGGGGTTCATTTCGCTTAACATCATCTTATATGGTCATATGTACATAGCTTTTTGGCCTTTTCTACTTGCCCTACACAAGTACTAGTTATTGCAAATAAGGGAAACCATGGAACCTTTATTTCTTTGAGCCTGGCTTACTTAACTTAATATAAGGTTTTCCAAGTCTTTCCATTTCCTAACAAATGGGGCAATGTCACTCTTTCTGATGGAGGCATAGAATTCCATTGAATACATATAAACCACATTTCTTGATCCATTCATCTACCGAGGGGCATCTGGGTTGGTTCCATATCTTAGTTATGGTAAATAATGCTGCAATAAATATAGTTGTGCTGGTAGCTTTAGTATGGTCTTGTTTGTGATAATTGCTGGGTCATGTGGGAGCTCTATGTGGAGTCTTTTGAGGAACCTCCATTCTGCTTTCCTAAGTGGTTGATAGAGTTTACACTCCTACCAACAATGTAGTAGGGTTCCCTTCTGGCCTCATCCCCTCCAGCATCTGTTGTTGTTAGAGTTCTTGATTATAGCCATTCTAACTGGGGTGAGGTGGAATCTCAATGTTGTTTTGATTTGCATTTCTTTT
>NW_012283223.1:0-2172 GCF_000151885.1 Dipodomys ordii
GAAAGAAAGAAAGAAAGAAAGAAAGAAAGAAAGAAAGAAAGAAAGAAAGAAAGGAAGGAAGGAAGGAAGGAAGGAAGGAAGGAAGGAAGGAAGAACAAACCCCCCCTTCTTTAGAAATAATTTTAAGTGATTATTTTAGGAACATGAGGTTAAACACACAGCACTAAGCAATACTAGATAACACTTGGAAGAGCTCTAAAACAAATTCTTGTAGTGCCATATAATAAAACAATCTTAGCTACTGTTTGAACATGTGGTTTGAAAGACTAGTGCAAGCTTTGTTTGAGGGCTTGGTGTGGATTCAAAAGAAGTAAGTGAGCACTTGGACTACTTTGCATTTCAAGCGTTGGCATCAAAGAGACTGACTTGCAGAAAGACCATTGGACTTTTCTGCGGTACCCATTTGGGAAATAAATCATAAATATGTCAATATATTCATTACATCTCAATTTAAACAACCTACACTCAACTCCAGCCTTCATCATAAAGTGTCTTTAGTTCAAATGCTTCCTCTTGAAATCTTGATGCTCATTGAGTTGTTTCTCCTGTTACCCAGAACCATCAGCCAATAATATCCCACCCCACACTCCAACCACTCATTTAGCCAAAAAACAAACAAAAAGAAATTGGGCTCAGAGATAAGGGAGTAACTAAAGGCCACAGTTGAAATGCTGGAGTCAACAGTGATACTCTGTTTTCATACCCCCCTATCAGGTGCTGAACAAACTTGATCTCCACAATAAAAGTTGACCCACCCAGTCAAAGGACAAGCATCTTTGCCCAAAGTTCTTACCCTCCCTTCCTTTTAAAAAACAAAACTACGGGCTGGGAAGGTGGCCCAGTGGTAGAGTGCTTGCCTTGCATGCTCGAGGCCCTGGGTTCGATTCCTTAGCATCACATAAGCAAAAAGAAAAAAAGCCGGAAGTGGCGCTGTGGCTCAAGTAGTAGAGTGCTAACCTTGAGCTGAAGAGCTGAGGGTCAGTGCCCAGGCCCAGAGTTCAGGCCCCATCACCGGACCCAAAAAAAAAAATAAAAAGAAAAATAAATAAAATGAAAAGTTGAATTTTTGTTTTTATCGTTTTCCTTGGTATTTACATCATGTTACACACCATTTTTATTGGAACCCATAAACTCTGGCATCCATTCTAAAAGAGTAGCAGAATATTGGTGGAAAAATTAGGATAAAAAGCCACACAAGGAAAGCATCTATGGAAGGAAACGTCAAAGGAAAAGAAATGAAATTTAGACAATGGCACTAACTAATGGAGTGTGATAAGCCTAAAATGAGGATAACAGGGTGGAGCTAAGCCCATAATAACAAGCTGAGAAGCAGATGAAAAAGGCCAGCAAGTGTGGTTTAACAATATGTAAGTTGTCTTGTGAAAATGAGGGCAAAGTGCATTTCGCCAGCTGTGAACAGTGTGATGGGAAAATAATAAGCTGAGTCATTTAAACAGTCTGAATAATACTAGTAATAATAAAAATAAAATACAGTAGAAAGAGCATCGCATGGGACAGTGGTCTCCAACTGCTACATAAATGCTCCAAGTAGCTCTGCTATTTATTTTCAAAGCTGGAAACTTGATACCAAATAACCAGTGAAGGTTCAAACCATTTTTCCACATGACACTTGTGTAACAGTTGTTCACTGGGTTGTTATTGACCTTCTTTGTCTTAGGGCACTTAGGAAACTTTGAGCTAAGCTAAAGAGTTCACTCTGCGTGGAGTCTGGGTTTCTTCAGTGGTCAAATGTACTGAAAAAGATCAGGTAAAATCTACTTTTTTGTATGGTGTAAGAGGGAAGGAAGATAAGATTTGAATATGTATGTATGCTTTCCTCTATGGTTTTGGTTTTTCCTAATCTTCATTTAATCTTGTTTTTGTTTTTTGTTTTTTTGGGCTTGGGCCCTGTCCCTGCACTCTTCAGCTCAAGGCGAGCACTCTACCCCTTGAGCCACAGTGCCACTTCCGGTTTTCTAGTGGTTTATTGGAGATGAGTCTCATGGACTTTCCTGCCCAGGCTGGCTTTGAACTGCGATCCTCAGATCTCAGCCTCCCGAGTAGCTAGGATTACAGGCATGAGCCACCGTACCACCCAGCTCCTTCGACATTTTTTAAGCATGATTATGCATGTGCAAAAATATGTACTTGGGCTGGGAAGGTGGCTCAGTG
>NW_012283224.1:0-2283 GCF_000151885.1 Dipodomys ordii
AGTGGCGCTGTGGCTCAAGTGGTAGAGCGCTAGCCTTGAGCTGAAGAGCTGAGGGACAGCGCCCAGGCCCAGAGTTCAGGCCCCACAACCGGACCCCCCCCCAAAAAAAGAGATTCACTCTGACCTCTTAGTCTACCTATGTCTCCACTTAATTTTTTCAAGGCAGTGAATGCATCGAGTAACTTCTTGATTTTCTTGTTTGTTACTTTTAACATCTATGTCAGTTTGGGTTGGTTTTGCTTTGATTTTTCATTACAGGTCCTATTTTCCCACTTCTCAGCATGTGTGACTATTTCTACTAGAATGTCAATTATCACAGGTTTGTATTTTTGTGTTTTTGTCAATATCCTTTATTCTGTGACACAATTATTGAGGCAACTTTAGTACATCTGAGCCTTGCTTTAAGAGCAGTTAGAGTTCCAAAGCTATAGGGTTTAGTCTATCAATATATATTTGCTGCTTCTAAGGGAAGACTCTTAAGCATACTCTTTCTGCTTGGTAGGACATATGCTTCCCCAATCCCTGGTATGGCGGACACCATGACCTCTGATCCTTTCAGCAGGCTCTTTACCTGGGTTTAGATAGTTCCTTCCTAATCATATTGCAGGGGACTCTCTGTTGATGTATGGAATTCTCCTTATATACTACTTTCCTCTCCATAGCACTCTGTTCTATGAATTTTAGCCCCTACATCCTCCCCAGATTCTCAGCCACATCTGGTCAAGTCGAGGAGTCCACTTGGGCCCCCAGAACAGCTCCCCTCTACCACCACCCAGGACTCTCCAGGCAGTAAACAAGGGCAGCTTTGAGGTTCAGCTCCTTTCTAAACTGTTCAGGAGCTTCAGCATCTGATATTGTGTAGCCTAAAACTTGGTGTTTACTGTGTACTATTAGCTTTAGGGTTGCTGCAGGGGAATAAATTTAAGTCCTTTATAATCGAGCTTGACCACAAGAAAAAAGACTAACTCTATATCCTTTAAGTAAATAGCCTTTAGGAGTGCATTCTCTAGAGTCAAGCTCTATTGCACATAAGTAGGAACCTATGTGGCACATCCTGTCTGAATCCATTAATCTCTCCGAGGGGCACAAGCAGACTTCCTGTCCCAACAGTCCCCATTTGGGGCTACCCATTAAGATCTTGTTACCTGCGTCAGATGTTTCCTCCTATGACTTATAGAGCTTGAATAAATGACTTTCGCCTCTGTCCTCCCAGCCCACCTCCCCTCTGTAACCTCATCATGCCTCGCTTTTCAGAGCTCCTCACAGAGCACTTCCCTAACCCTTAGATTGGGTTGGAGCTCTTCTACTAAACATTGCCTCAGTATCTCCTTAATAGTTTCATTCCTTCAGCTCAATTGTACACTTACAGATTGTTCATTCATTCAACAAATATTTACTCAATGTTTGCTCAGGGCCTGTGGCTACAAGGAAGATACGGAAGTTCAGGAACTCCAAATGAACAGAAGATATGGAGTCTTAAAAATAAGAAATAGTTTATCATACAATGACAAAAATAGGATCTTCTGGATTGACTGATCACTCGGATGCTCTTAGTAAATGATCTTTTGTCTCGGGGGTTCCAAAATGCAAACACACTGCTAACTTAAACTGAAAGGAAGCCATGACCCAAGAAAGAAGGCAGATTGTCTAAGGACACTGATTTCCTGAGTGGAATAAGCTGGTTTCTGCAGAGTGAAAGGACACAGTGTCCACATGAGTCAGAAACGAAATTTAGAATTCAACTACTTCACTTCTGTCTTCTGCTGAGCAAGGTGGAGCAAGGACAGATCTACTCAGGTCACTGGGCTGTTTGTTGGCAGACCTTACTGAAAAGCCACACCTCCTAATTCTCTGGTCAGTCTCTTTCTACCCATCCACTGATTTCCCTAAGTCTTAATTCCCATACCAACTGCAAATACAGCTTTGGGGAATGGAGCCCACAGATCCTCCCAGGATGAAATGGTATCACGGAGTTGCTGGGCTTGATTTTCTGGAGAGGATGAAAACTTCAGCAAGTCACATTTCCTAATAAATCCATGCAACTGGGGTTTAGAAACGTCCCAAATGTTAGACATTAATAAAATGATAGCCACAGGGCTGGGAAGGTGGCTCAGTGGTAGAGTGCTTGCCTTGCATGCCAGAAGCCCTGGGTTCGATTCCTCAGCACCACATAAACAAAAAGCAAAAAGCCGGAAGTGGCACTGTGGCTCAAGTGGTAGAGCGCTAGCCTTGAGCTGAAGAGCTGAGGGACAGCACCCAGGCCCAGAGTTCAGGCCCCATGAC
>NW_012283225.1:0-2841 GCF_000151885.1 Dipodomys ordii
AGCTGAAGAGCTCAGGGACAGCACCCAGGCCCAGAGTTCAGGCCCCACGACCGGACCCAAAAAAATATAAATAAATAAATAAATTTATTTCTGCTCCATAAAAAAGAGAGGTGACTGACAAAAATCTATGAACGTCAAATGATTTTTTTTTTCATTTTGTTGACAGCGCTTATATACTGAAGCCTGGGACAATGACAAGAAAACTATCCATGTCATGCCTGATACACCAGAAATCATGTTAGCCAAACTCAACCGGATAAACTATAGTGATGTGAGTAATGAAAAGCAGAGTAAATGCCTATAACTGTTACAATGGCAGGCCAGCCTTTTAGTAATAAGCTATCAGGAATTGGAATGCTTTTGTGGAGAAATGTTCTAATAGTAATGATACTCTTAAATTTTTCCTGTAGACATTATTAATATTATTAGGTCATTAGACTTGGTTACCCCTATGTGCAGGTTACATCACATGTCCACAGATTGAGCTGACCATGGGTCAAAAATATTGAAAAGATTGCATCTGTCTTAAACATGTAGAGAGTATTGTTGTTGTTAGTCCCTAGATACAACAGTATAACAGCTATCTAGTATTTATATCATATTAGGTATCACAAGTAGTCTGGAGATGATATATATTGTAGATGAGGACATGTGTAGGTTATCCATCTATACCATTTTTATATAAGGGACTTGAACATCTGAGGATTTTGGTATGGGAGGTGGTTTTCTGGAACAAATCCTTATAGATATGGAGGTACAACTATAGCCTATTCAACAGCTATAATAAACAGGTACAAGGTGGGATAACTCAGTAAGTTATTACAAATTATTATGAGTTATTTTGTTCCTTCAGTATGCTCTGATTATCATTCAATGTTATTGGAAAGCAATTATTATCTAGTCATCTCTATCAGGACCACTATTATCATAAAGACAATGACTCAAAGTCTAAATACATGTCATGGTTCATTGTGAGGAGAAATAAGGACAGAGCATTGCATTTTTCATAAAAATCAAATATACTCCATTTTTTAAAAATACTATCCTATTCTTTCTGTCTTTAGCACTTTATTTTCTTTACCCATTAGCCTTTTTTTTTTTGCTCCATGCTAGCATTCTACCAGTTAATCCAAATCTCTATTTCCAGCTTTTAGCTGTTTATTTAGCGATAAGAGTCTCATGGACTTTCCTGTCCAGGCTGTCTTAAAAAACTATGGTACTCATATTTCAGCTTTATGAGTAGTTAGGGTTATAGGCATGAGCCACTGGTGCTTGGCCTAGCTTTAGTATTAAGATGTCAGTTCTTTTACATTATGATGACAATAGTAAACTATTGGTTTTCACATGCATTGTCTGGTAAAATAACGTTTTGACAACCAGATGTTGATATCCCCCTGAACTTTTTCAGTTTATGCCTGTAAAATGCTAACATTTAGAACATATATTTGCAAATTCTTGAGCATTTCTGACAGTTATGTATAAACCCATCTGAATACTTAACTTGGTGCTTTTCTTTCAGTAGTTTAAATGAGGACAGAGAAAATTTTAACAAACAAAAAAAAAACCCAGCTTCATGTTTTATGAAAGGGCTAATGACTATTTTCCACAGAAACTTTATAAACTTGCTTTGGAAGAGTCCAAGAAGGAGGGCTATGATTTACGTGTTGATGCCATTCCAATCCAAGCAGCCAAGGCCTCCAGAGATATTGCTAGCGACGTAAGTTGACTATTTCCGAAAGAAACATTCTTTTTTATTATTTAATTTTTAAAAAATTTACCTTAAAAGTGATGAACAAGGGGTTTACAGTTACATAAGTAAGGTAATGAATACATTTCTTTTTAAACACAGTTACCCCTTCCCTCATTTTCTCCGGCCTACCATTTCCCACTGGTCTCTTCCTCCTCCCCACGTTGTAAAGTTCATTTCCAACATACTGTCTAGTGAGTATCATTGTTGCATTAGTTCACCCTTTGTACTGCTATGATTCCCTTCCCTTCCATGGATCAGCTAAGCTTATATACAAGATGAGGGGTACAGAAAACTAAAACAGAAAAAACTAGATATAACTGCATATTGACATAATAAGAACCTCTTGTTTCCAATGAAAGAAACATTCTTTACTCAAAGAGGTATAGATGGCAGCTGTTCAGAGTTTTTCTTGCCAGAATTTCTGTTGTCTCTCCAATTCTAAATTCCCTTAGTGATTTCCCCAATGTACAAATGCAAAGGAAAAGATGGAAGAATGTAAGGAAAGGAGGCCAGCACTGAATCCTATGTCCATTGTATGTTACTCAAAGATAGGAAAACACTTTTATTTTTGAGCCTCAGAAATTAGCATCACACAGAAGTGGAGGGACAAAGGATGAACAAATGAAGCAGTGGTACTCACTAGTCACTGTGTTGAAAATGAACTATATAACTTGTGGGTGGGGACAGGAGGGAAAAACTGGGAGTGAAGGAATAGGTGACATTATCCAAAAAGAAATATGCTCTTTATATGACTTACATAACTGTAAAACCCTCTGTATAGCACCTTTATAATAACAACTAAAAATTTTAAAAAAGAAATTAGCTCAGTAGCTAATCCAGATGTTATGAAGTTAGAAATTGATGCCACTAGCAAACCAAGTGATATAATTGTGAACTCCTTCTTACTACTTCTGTGCAATTGTGCTGACATTAAAAAGAAGACAGGATGATGGATGTGTATTAGTTTTATTTAGTTCTTTGTAGCTATCAGTGAAGTTTTCTTTTTTTTTGGGGGGGGTCTGGTCATGGGGCCTGAACTCTGGGCCTGGGCACTGTCCCTCAGCTCTTCAGCTCAAGGCTAGCGCTCTACC
>NW_012283226.1:0-3620 GCF_000151885.1 Dipodomys ordii
TATATATATATATATATATATATATATATTTGGGGGGGAAGAGTAGAGAAGTAGTAATAGACTTTTTTATTGTGAGAATACAGTACAGAGGAGTTACAATTACATGGGCATATATATATATATATATATGTGTGTGTGTGTGTGTGTGTGTGTGTTTATATATATGTGTATATATACATACATACATATATCTTGCTCAAGGCTAGTCCTCTACTACTTTGAGCCACTCTGACACTTCAGGTTTTCTGGTGGTTAATTGGAGATAAGAGTCTCAAAGACTTCCCTTCAGATTTTGAACTGTAATCCTCAGATCTCAGCCTCCTAAGTAGCAAGGATCACAGGCATGAGACCATCCATGCCCAGCAATATATTCTAATTTATACATTTATACAATAATTTTTGGACTGTGGGTATTATCTTTGTTTTGTTTTAGAAACCAAAACATGTTTGTTATATATCAATACATCCTGCTTACCTTAGATTTGTATTTATTTGTTCTGACACTGTGAGAGAATCTATTTTGAGACTCTTTTTTTATTTGTTTATGTTTTTGTGTTATGAGTAGTTGTGATTGTTGATCTGTGGGCTTGGGTACTGTCCCTGATCTTTTGTGCTCAAGGCTGGCACTCCTACCACTTGAGCCATAGCCCTTTTATCTGCAATCTGTTTAGGATTTCTCATTCTTCCTTGATAGGCTTCAAACCTTAGTATATTACACAGAATTGTTAGCACAAAACTTTTAATTTGAAAAAAATATATATACAAAGAAGCCAGATTAAAAGATTTATTTTGTAGTAATTGTGACTAGTGCTATGGACAGATGGTAAAAGTTGTTCTAGAAACATTTTACCTAGAAACCTGTCCTGTTGGGTAAGAATGGAAAGGGTAGGTCTAGGTACCTTTTGTGAGCATGAGATTTTGATCTGAGAATTAGGAAAAATCTGGGATAAAAGGCAAATTTCAATGTTTTCTTACATTCATCACATAACTTCCTCCTGGAAAACACATTTAATGCTGTTCTCAGAAGTGTGTGTGTGTGTGTGTGTATTGGTCAAAAAACCTGAGTTCAAATCCCAGGACCATCGAAAAACAACAACATAACATAGACTTTGTAAACTTTATATTAACTAATACCCTTTGTGATATTGTTTGAAAATATTAAAGGAAAAACCAACAGAAAATTCAGTGTAGTAGATAACCCAATTGGTTGACTTGATCCTGCTTAATGTTCAGTGCATTTCAGTTTGTGTTAAATAGAATTGACAGAAGTTACAATTGTATAAGACAGACATATTTTCTAGATAAAAATCTGAGTTTTAGCCGGGTGCAGGTGAATCATGCCTGTAATCCTAGCTACTGAGGAGGCTGAGATCTGAGGATCATGGCTCAAAGCCAGCCCAAGCAGAGAAGTCCACGAGACTCTTATCTCCAATAAACCACTAGAAAACCATAAGTGGTGCTGTGGCTCAAGCAGTAGAGTGCTTGCTTTGAGCTGAAGAGCAAGGGGGGGGGGGAGGGTGCTGTGGATTGAAAGGTCATGAAAGGTAGGAGCTCATACACTGGGCTACAGCTCCCACCCATTCATACCAGTATTCCACATTTTAAGGGGAAAAATGTAGATGAACAAGGATTTTTAAATGACAAACAAAAAAGACAATTGTATATATGATCATATATGAAAGAATTATAAAGGTTTTTCCCTTTTCTGTTTTTACCAAATGTTTTTAAGTATATTACTCTTGTGAGAAAAAAAATAAACTTTCACTAGGCTCAATTTACATCTAAAAACAGGAATTCAAACTATAATTCTTTTAGCATATAATTTTTGGCTAAATGTTAAAATAAATTAATAGAACAATATTTACTTTGTAATTAAAATATTTTGTATAAAGTAATATCTTTCTATAAGTAGGATAATTTTTATATGATATTTCTGGAAATAAAGTTGTTTTATTAATTTTTAGTTTTAGTATCTGCTTTGTTTCAAAGATACTCCTAATGAAACATAAGCACGATAAGGTAGTTATTGAACTAGGGAAATTCTATCTTCTAGGTGTAATGAAGTAGCTTTAAAGTCGTATTTCATGATAGGAAATTGAGAAGATGAGATTAGATCCAATCAACAAAGACTTTTGGTTAGAATAATGGAATTGGACGATTTCTTTCTGGAATGTAGCCAGGATACAAGGAGGGGGTGGTTAAACTCTTGGGAAAATATATAATTATCCTTGTTGTTAAGACAGTGGGTTTACATTTCATGTCAATTTTCAGCAGCAGTTTGTTGCTCAGTGACATTGTAGGATTCAGATTCAGTATTTATCTACAAGAACAAACACCCTCCATATTTAGAATCTGGTCCTCAGTCAATCAAGCAGTTACTAAATCCCAAAGCCCCAATTTAGCTTTCTAAATGTGAAACAGTTTTTCCAGAAGCCATACAAGAAAATACATTAATAGGCTGTGAAACTAAATCACTTTCAAATTATCTAGGATATTACATTTTAATTAATTAGTAGTATTATTTATGATAAACCTGGATATTCTTTTTTCATGAAATTGTAACATTTAATATTTAGGCTTATTTACTAACCTAGAAAATAACCTCAGAACTGAACTGTGGTACATGTAAAGATGTTTTCAAGTCAACATAATACTTCTTCAAGGAATTCGTTAAAATAACTGTTAGAATCTACATAAAAATATTCAGAATACATGAACCAGCAGATGGGACTAAACACAATGAATATTGAAATTAAGACATAAATCCCCACATATGCACCTCAATCCTATAAGCATTTCCTGAAAAGATTCTTTTAAAAAGCAATAGAAATCCAGGAACATTAAACAGTTTTGCAAAACACATCTGCAGAATTACACATAATGTAAATGACTTACAAAAGAGTTTGTGTTCAGATTGTAAGCTATAGAGGAGAGCATTCAGCCATGCAGCTGTTAACTATGATCCCAATTTAAGAGAATTTTAAATCATGGTTAGAATGGTATAAGCTTGGTTCTAGATAAACAAGAAAGTAAGAAACCAAAAGGCAGCAAAATCCAGTGGAAAGTTATAGATATACACACCCTGATGTTTTCCAATATGTCTTAACAAATTCCACTCTGTATTTTTTCAAGCTATCTCATTTCATTTTAACAATGCATAATACCACTTTGAATGCTTTAAACATAAAGAAGATTTATACTTTAAATTTCCATATAGAAATGGAACTACAAATATACTTAAGAGCCACTGTCTTGTACTGAATCCCAAAATGAAATGACATCTTTAAACAAAACAACCCAAAACATATTCACATCTGACCTAGAACTGAAAAAGTGAAAATAGCCTTACAGTACTGTTATTTGTGCACAGCTGTCTGTGGTATAGATAAAAGTCAATGATTTGGATCCAGAGAGTAAAGATTCAAATCTAAGCTCAGCCATAGACCAGCTGAGCATTCTGGCTTTTGTTTTATGTTTTGTTTTGTTTTTTCAGAGGAAGGGGTTAGAAAATGAAAAAGTAATGCAACTGACCTGAAAGTATTTTTTTTCCCTTGAGGATTGAATGAATTCTTTTTTGGGGGGGTCGTGGGGCCTGAACTCTGGACCTGGGCGTTGTCCCT
>NW_012283227.1:0-1840 GCF_000151885.1 Dipodomys ordii
CTGTCCCTCAGCTCTTCAGCTCAAGGCTAGTGCTCTACCACTTGAGCCACAGCGCCACTTCCGGCTTTTTTCTTTTTGCTTATGTGGTGCTAAGGAATCAAACCCAGGGTCTCAGGCTTGTAAAGCAAGAGCTCTACCACTGAGCCACCTTCCCAGCCCTCTCTTGGCTTTTTCATCCAAGGCTGGCACTCTACCACTTGAGCCACAGCTCCACCTCCAGTTTTTTTTTTCTGGGTAATTGGCCATAAGAGTCTTATGGGACATTTTCTGCCTGCATAGGTTTCAGGCATCAGTCCCAATCTCAGCCTCCTAAGTAACTAGGATTACAAGCATGAGCCACCAGTGCCTGGCACTCTTACTAGCGCTTGACTAACCAGAATACTAACTAACCTTAGCTCTGGGATCATAGTCTCGATCTGTAAAAGGAGAAGCTGGATTACTTGGGGTCCCATGTGATGGGGATGACGTGTAACAAAAAAAGGGTGAAGTAAATGATGCTTTAGCAAGGGGTCAGGTTTAAAGGGGTGTCTCTGTAAAACACCTAACTTCTCTCAGGTAGAAATGTGTCTCAGTGCAACTGGAGTTCTGGATTTGAGGAAGTGGAGACCTGAACTTTAACCCTGAAATGTCCCTATTTTTTGGGGGGGAGCGGTGGGAACATTCAGCATATAAAGTTATATGTGTAACCCACTGGGCAGGTCCTGGGTTAGATGAACCTCAAGATATGCTGTCCTTCCCCAAGTAAGAATGTATCCCTGGCTCACAGGGTTACAAGGTCCTTTTGGAGCAGGATCCAGGTTACAAAGGCTGAGCTGGAAGTTCTTTTTAGAGAGAGAACTCAAGATTGGAAATGGGAAAATTAGCTGGAGCAGGGTTTATTAATGCAAAGCAGACATGCACTCAAAGACTTGACAGCAGGCAGTTTCAAGAATGAGTGACAGCTGGGTGCCAGTGGCTCATGCCTGTAATCCTAGCTACTCAGGAAACAGATCTGAGGATTGCAGTTTGAAGCCAGCCCTAGTAGAAAAGTCCAATTAACCAACAAAAAACAGAGCTGGAAGTGGGTGCCAGTGGCTTATGCCTATATTCCTAGCTACTCAGAGGCTGAGATCTGAAGATCATGGTTCAAAGCCAGCCTGGGCAGGAAAGTCTGTGAGACACATCTCCAGTTAACCACGAGAAAACTGGAAGTGGTGCTGTGGCTCAACTGGAAGAGTGTTCACCTTGAGCCAAAGGGCTGAGGGATAGCGCCCAGGACCAGAATTCAAGCCCCATGACCAACCAAAAAAAAAAAAAAAAAAGCAGATCTGGAGGCATGGCTGAAGTGGCAGAATGCTACCTATGAGTGAAAAGCCAACTGAGAGCACAAGTTCAAGCCACAGTACTGATACAAAAAGGAAAAAGGAAAAGAAATGAGTGGCTGCCCCAAGGGGCCCTAAGACCTAAAGATTTTAGCAGTATCTGCAGGCATGTGGGCCCTGTCATTTCTGGAATTTGGTTATGTGTCACTAACTCCTGGAATCTGGGTTAGATGTCATAACTCCTCTCATGCCTTGGGTGAGGGAGTTTTGGGTCTTTGATGGTCAGGACTTTGCTTTCCACAGTTGGGGGGAAGGGGTGGCTGCAAGTTCCTGTCCTAAGTCATCCCATTAATCTTAGGAGGTCATGGGCTGGGATTGTGGCTTGGTGGTAAAGTGCTTGCCTAGCATGCATGAAGCCCTGGGTTCGATTCCTCGATACCACATATACACAGAAAAAGCCAGAAGTGGTGCTGTGGCTCAAGTGGTAGAGTGCTAGCCTTGAGCAAAAGAAGCTCAAGGACAGTGCCCAGGCCTTGAGT
>NW_012283228.1:0-1595 GCF_000151885.1 Dipodomys ordii
CCTCAGCACCACATAAGCAAAAAGAAAAAAGCAGGAAGTGGCGCTGTGGCTCAAGTGGTAGAGCGCTAGCCTTGAGCTGAAGAGCTGAGGGACAGTGCCCAGCCCAGAGTTCAGGCCCCACCACCAGACCCAAAAAAATAAAAAATAAAAGACTTGGGCTACTGACCCTCATATTTCAGCAACTTTGAAATGATTGTAGTCTGTTCTGAAATCAAGCCTCAAGATCCCAGAGACTTCTGGGGAGAAATGGAGAAGTCAAATATCACAACTTCTGTAGCTTTCGAAAAGACACAATCATTACCACAGAGGTCTAGGCAGTTGCTTTCTCCACCAGACTTTAGTGCTTGCATGTCTGAATCGAATTGAAAATAGTCTCACAGAAAACTGGCTTCTCTGAACTTGACAAGAAGGACCTCAGAGGCCTGAGGGAGGGAAGCACGCACGTACCTGGTGTCCAAACAGCATGCTTCATGAGGAAGGAGCTCAAGCAGTTCACGTCCCAGCCCTGCCACTTCCCGTGGAAACTGGAAACCCAAAGTGAGCGTGTTCCCATATGAAAAATAGAATTGATATTACCTGCCTAGAAAGGTTGCTGGAGGGATTAGAGATAAAATGTAATGTAAACGTGTGACACAACAGGACCAGCACATTGCAGATACTTTGTAAACAATAGCCTCTGGTATCCACATTGCCATGGCGTCAGAAAGGAGAGTTTCCACATGTAAACACCAGGAGATGTTTGACCAGCATTAGTCTTCATTCCTACTGCTCCGGAAACACCTGGATCAGTTCTAACTCTGCTACTTACTATGTGACTTTGCCCGGGTTAGTCTCCCAGCTTGAGCCTGAGAATGTTATCTAGGGAGCTGGGAGCAGTGGGTAGGGGTAGGGAGAAATAGAATTACGCTGATTAAGATATAATATGTGATGTCTGAAATACCATGGTGACACTCCTTCATGAAATGAATGCGCAATTTTTAAAAAATGATTGACAGAATGGGGCTGGGAAGGTGGCTCAGTGGTAGGGCGCTTGCCTTGCATGCCTGAGGCCCTGGGTTCGATTCCTCAGCACCACATAAGCAAAAAAAAAGCCGGGAGTGGTGCTGTGGCTCAAGTGGTAGAGTGCTAGCCTTGAGCTGAAGAGCTGAGGGACAGCGCCCAGGCCCAGAGTTCAGGCCCCACAACTGGACCCCCCCCCAAAAAAAAGATTGACAGAAAAGTAAAACAAGCTCTGCTGAGTGGGCAAGTATCAGCAAGCAGGAAGATATAGAGAAGGTGAGTGAGGATAATGTGGTCAAAGTACTTCCTTTGCATATATGAAATCAGAACAATGAAATCCGTTGAGATTGTTTTAGAAGTGGGGAGAGGAGCAAAGGAGAATAATAGAGGGGGTAAGCTTGATCAGGATATATTGTATGAACTATGGAAATGTTACAAAGACCCCTCCCCCTGTACAACTAATGTATGCTAATAAAAAAGAACTCTTGGAGAATTAAGGAGGCTATTGGGCCATTAACTAAAATTAAAAAGAAGAAAACGGAAGGCTAGACCATGAACAGGGATAAGTATGGACAGATTTCTCTGTCATCCAAGTC
>NW_012283229.1:0-1401 GCF_000151885.1 Dipodomys ordii
TATCTCCATCTCTCTATCTTTCTATTGATCCTTCTATAGATATACTTGAGCTTTCTGAGTCAGATTCCTTTGAGCACAAGAGTGTACTAAGAGTAATTTTCTGAGTCCTGAGGGGATAGTTGAGACATCAGATACAATTATTTCCTACAGTGTTCTGAAGATAGAGGCTGATGGATGGGTAGTTTTGAGGATAATTTGAGACAGATGCCAAGTGATCAGGGTCACAATTATAGTTCTTTTTTTTCTTTTGCAAGAACATAATGAATTTTGGATGCTAGTGGGTTTTTAAAAATGTAATTTTATTGTTACTATTAAGGCATTTCACAGAGGTACAGAGAGGTTACCGTTTCATAAGTCAGGTAATGAATACATTCATTTTCTTTCCTTTTTTCTTTCATTTTTTTTTGTTGGCTGTAGGGCTTGAACTCAGGACCTAGGTGCTCTCCCTGGGCTTTTTTGCTTAAGGCTAGCACTCTACCACTTTGAGCCACAGCTCCACTTCCAGTTTTCTGGTGGTTAACTGGAGATAAGAGTCTCTTGGACTTTCCTGCCTGGGCTGGCTCTGACCTGTAATTCTCAAATCTTAGCTTTTTGAGTAGCTAGGATTATAGGCATGAGCCACCAGTGCCCAGTTTATAAGTACATTTCTTTTTGGACATTTTCATCCCTTTCTTTGCCTTCCCATCCCTGTCTACAAGTTGCACAGTTCATTTTCCACATAACATTGACTGAGTCCCATGGTTGCATTTGTTCATGTCTCCCTCCTCCATTTCTGCATCATCAAGACAGAAAAAACACCAAACCAAACCAAAGCAAGAAACAAAACACAAAACCAATGAACAACAACCCCCCCCAAATGTTTGAATTTCTTAGAATTTGTTTCAATAAATAGTATTTTAAATGTTCAGCGGTATTATGCCTTCGAGTTCATTCCCTAATATTATCTTCCTTTAGTTTCACTGTTTTTGTGTGAATGCCTAGAGTCTTATCATGCTTTGGTGTATTTTATTTTATTTTTGATTATTTTTACTATCATTAAGTAGCTGTACAAAGGAGTTACCATTCAACAAAGCACTTTAGGAATACAGTATGTCTTGATCATTGTTGTCCCTTTCAACATTCTCAGCCATTTCATCACTTTTCTTCATTTTTAGGTTATGTATTGAATTTTTTCCATTTCACAAAGCAGTTGATATATACAATGAATTGTGACCTGTGTCATCCCTTCAACATCTTCACCTCCCTTGATCCACCCCCTTCCCTTATTTTTTCTCATTTCTGTGGTATATACAACACATTCTTTTTTTTTAATTTTATTTTATTTTATTTGTGAACATACTGTACAGAGGGGTTACAATTGCATGGGCAGGATAATGCGTACATTTCTTACCAAGCATTGCA
>NW_012283230.1:0-1942 GCF_000151885.1 Dipodomys ordii
GCCACAGTGCCATTTCCAGTTTTCAAGTGGTTTATTGGAGATAAGAGTCTCATGGATTTTCATTCCCAGGCTGGCTTTGAACTGTAATCCTCAGATCTCAGCCTCCTGAGTGGCTAGGATTACAGGTGTGAGCCACCAGTACCCAGCTTGCTTGCTTGCTTACTTGCTTGCTTTCTCTCTCTTTTCTTTCTTTTCTTTCTTTCTTTCTTTCCTTCCTTCCTTCCTTCCTTCCTTCTTTCTTTCTTTCTACCTTTCTCTCTTTCTCTCTCTCTCTCTCGCCCTCCTTCCTTCCTTCGTTTCTTTCTTTCTTTTTTCTTCCTTTTTCTTTCTTTCTTTTTTCTTGTTGCTACTAGGGATTTGATTTGACCCAAGTCCTTAAGCTTGCTAGATAAGTGCTCTACCACTTGATCTACACCCTCAGCAGAACTATGGATTTTTGAAAGTAGGGGGCAACTAATCTTATCAAATATAATAACACTGACATAAGAAAACACTTCGCTTGCCAGGCATTGGTGGCTCATGCCTGAATTCCTAGTTATGCAGGAGGCTAAGATCTGTGGATCACAGTTCAAAGCCAGCCTTGGCAGGAAACTTTGAAAGACTCTTATCTCCAATTAATCACCAAAAAGCTGGAGGTGGAGCTGTGAGCAGTAGCCTTGAGCACAAAAGATCAGGGACAGCACCCAGGACCAGAGTTGAAGACCAGCAAAAGCAAAGCAAAGAAAGAAAAAGAAGGAAGAAGGAAAAGGTGGAGAAGGAGGAGGAAGTGGAGAAAGAGGAGGAGGGGGAAGACAAAGAGGAGGAGGAGGAGAAAAGGAAATAAAGAAAATAAAAAAGAAAACATTTCTCTTAACAAGCCATTGGGCTTGCAGGAAGAATCAGATATAAATTCCACTGAACTAAACTCATCTGCTGCCCTTCTCAGTGTCTTGTTTCAGGTTCTGGAGAAAAGGAAGTTAGGAATGATAACATGCCTCGTCCAGCCTATTCATAACTGACTTCTGTGAACAAAGACTTCAACATGGGAAAAGTTGGTCCTATCTGTTATGCCAAGGTCGCAGGACCCCCCACAAGAAGACCATCGAGAGTCAGACTCTACAGTTGTTTTATTTAAACAGGCTGCAGCTCGGGCCTCGTCCTATACTCCGCGACACAGCGGAGCCTAGGAGGAGAGCCCCAAGCTAAGGATTTGCAGGTTTTATATAGGCACACAATCAACCAGGTGTTTTGATTACCACCACGTGTTGCTTTGCTAGACAGAAACAAGCAACACGTGGTGGTCACTGCCTCAAGCTTTAACCTTTCACTATCTACTGAAAAGAAGGTTCAATAGAGAGAAACTCCAGGTGGGTAGCCCCCTAAGAGTGGCTTTGGCCCAGTGAAAAAAGCCATTTGGATAATGATCTGTGAATTTACATTTGGAATACTCTCTACTATGCAGAGAGAGACCTGTTTTTCACATTTTATTACAGACAGAGGAAGGTGTTATAAGTTTACACACACACACACACACACACACACACTGAAACCACTTCTCCAACTTAAAGCATACCTCAGTGAAACATCATTAGTGCCAGCTGTTCAAAGAATGAGAGTTTCAAAAAATGTCAGCAGACGAGCAAGTAACCCAGGCTGGGAGGGTACAGAGGAGGATACAAGGACTGGTTTGAGACCTAATGATGTGAGAAAGGACCCTTGTTGGCAGTTTAAAGAGGCCAAAGGAACCCCCAAGTCACCCTTTGTATCCTTTGATACCCAGGGTTGAAGAGTATGGTTTAGGTTGAATTGTGATCTACTTTTTTTGGGGGGGGGGTCCAGTCGTGGGGCCTGAACTCTGGGCCTGGGCACAAGGCTAGCGCTCTACCACTTGAGCCACAGCGCCACTTCCGGCTTTTTTCTTTTTGCTTATGTGGTGCTGAGGAATCAAACCCAGGGCCTCATG
>NW_012283231.1:0-1362 GCF_000151885.1 Dipodomys ordii
TGGGGGGGGGGGGTTTCCAGGAGGCTGCAGGCTGTAGTTTGAGGCCTTAGTGAGAGAGCTGGAAAGGAAGGAAGTAGCACACCTGGTGATGAGACAGAGTGATAAAGAAAGGACATTATGCATGGCTGTGTTCTTCACTGATGCCCAGGGCATGATCTTGAGAGTGGAGACTTAGGAGGGGGACAGGAGAACATCCTTAGGAGGAAAAGCTCCAGGGCCTTGTTGTTCAGTCTCCTGAGCACTGAGGTCCGCAGTTTAGAGGGGCGCAGCCTGAGTGTGACACTGAGGGAGCCTGTCCAAAGGTTAGATGAGCAGAAGAAAATGGATTGCATTGCTAGATAAAGGACAGTGGTGTGGACAGGAGGGACAAATGTGACCTTTTCTGGAGCAACTTTAACCCCACAGAACTAGGCCCTTAAACACAAACCTTTAAAAACCATTTCTTCATATTGAAAAAAGCAAGTTTTCATACAAGGCTTCTGGGTTTTTCTGGAAATGTGTCCATCATGAGAAATAATAGCATGTTCAAAATTTCAAGATAATTCTGGAAGGAATGTGGATTGGACCTAACCTGACAAACTGATCAGTGTCCAGTGATGCAGGGAGAAATGGGGATGATGCGGCTGTCCATGACCTGACCATAGCCACTTCCTCTGAACCTTGTTGTAAATACAATGTGTGTGTGTGTGTGGTGAGAGAGAGAGAGAGACTTTCAGTCCTGCCTTACAGTTCAGGTCATTTCATTTTCCTCTAAGGAACAGGACTCCTTTGAGGCCATTTATGTCTATTTCATCTATGGCATTTTATTTTGAAATTGAGACTGAACCTTCCAAACTCCCAAACTCAGTCAATCTTTCCTCAGATCTCAAAGATGCGCATAATTATCCATTACATGATCACTTTGAAGGCTGACATGAATCTTTTTTTTCTTTTTTTGTGGTCATAGGGCTTGAACTCTGGGCTTGGTCGCTGTCCCCGTGCTCTTCAGCTCAAGGCAAGTGGCTCTACTACTTGAGCCACAGAGCCACTTCTGGTTTTCTGGTTATAACTGGAGATAAGAATCTCAGACTTTCCTGCCCGGGATGGCTTTGAACCATGATCCTCAGATCTCAGCCTCCTGAGTAGGAGCCACCAGTGCCTGGCTGACATGTATCTTTTAAAAACCTACAGATTCTTTGTCTTCTCAAGACAATTAATATCATAAATGAAATTATTCTAAGACTCTCCTTGGAGGAGGCCCTCAATGATGTGTTAAAATTATCTGACTGCCGGGCGCTGGTGGCTCACGCCTGTAATCCTAGCTACTCAGGAGGCTGAGATCTGAGGATCACGATTCAAAGCCAGCCCAGGCAGGAGAGACCG